>NC_045452.1:62497644-62652378 GCF_002776525.5 Piliocolobus tephrosceles
TTCTTTCTTTCTTTCTTTCTTTCTTTCTTTCTTTCTTTCTTTCTTTCTTTCTTTCTGTATTTATTAATTATTTTTTGAGACAGAGTCTCACTCTGTCACCCAGGCTGGAGTGCAGTGGCGCAATCTCAGTTCACTGCAACCTCTACCTACAGGTTCAAGTGATTCTCCTGCCTCAGCCTCCAGAGTAGCTGGGACTACAGGTGTCCACCACCATTTCAGGCTAATTTTTGTATTTTTAGTAGAGATGGGGTTTTGCTGTGTTGGCCAGGCTGGTTTTGACCTCCTGACCTCAAATGATCCAACCACCTCGGCTTCCCAAAGTGCTAGAATTACAGGTGCGAGCTGCCGTGCCTGGTCTACGCTTTTCTATTTTCATAATAACAGCATCATTTTGTCCAAAGGTTCAGCCTGCTCCAGGTTCCTAACTGTGGCAAGTTAGATATTATATTAAATAATAATTTTAAATTACATATTAGATGAAGAAGCTTAATTAAAACATAGAAACATTCTTTTTTAAAAAAAGGTAACAATAATATATCATAACAAAGCAATGTGTTACAGTAAGCAAAATGTTTATATTCTTCCTATGGGGGCAAAAAGAGCAGGAAAATAGAAGTACAAGAAGTGGGTCAAAATTCCCACATTGCGTTTGGTGAATTCAAGTAACATTTTTCTCGAAAAAGCTCTCCAATTCCTGATACAAAATTAAAACAGATTCGAGGAACTTCAGAATGTGAAGGTAACTAGTTAAACTAATATAATACAGCTCTCACAATTCGAAGAAGATATTCTCTAACAGTTTCATTCACCAGGGTAATGCTACTCAAACTTGCTCAGTTGATGGAATCACTGATGGTTAAGGTTGGTTTCGTTTTATTTTTTATTTTGGAAAAACGTAACGATGACTGATTTTAACATATGAGCTTGAATATTTGATTTCTAGATGACATAACCATAAAATATAGTTTTAAAATCACAAATATCCTCCCACTAACTTCAGTAAAGTCAGGTTCTCTATGTTGTGTTGGAATTTATTACAATATTATTTATTAAAAAATTCTGTCCTCTTTCTGTTATTTCTTTTTTTACTTCAATTTTTATTTCTATTTTCGTGAACATATACAATATTATTTATGAGTAAATCTTGCTAAAATACAAAAAAGGAATCTGATTAAAATATTTTTGCCTACCTCAAAGCTTGCAGAAAATACAGGAAAGAAGAACATGGTTAATGACATTACAGCAAATTTCAGAATGAGAGAACCAATAAAGGACAAATAACTCGGTTTCATCAATACATAAGTTGCAAAAGATTAAATGAGCGGGCAACCTATAGATTAAAAGGGATTTTAGAAACATGTCAATCAAATGCCATCTTCATTCAAACAAATTAACTGTAAAAACAAAAAATGAGATAATCAGAAGCTTGCAGACTTATGGAATTTGATAATACTAAGGAAATACTGTAAATATCGGTAGGTGTCATTATGCTATTGAGGTTCAAAAAACAGTGCCTTCTTTTTAAAGATGCATACTGAGATATTTATTGATGTATGGATATTATATGACGTATGAGTTCACTTCAAAATAATCCAAGGAGTTAGGAATGAGCGAATGATGTAATAAATGAAAACAGATTGGCCATAAATTGATATAATTTAATTAGTTGAACTATATGTGTGATAAGCATATAGAGGTTCATTATGCTATTCTCTCTAATTGGCATATATTTGGAATTTTCATAATATAAGTTTTTAAAAACAAAAGCTATCATTTACTGTGAACAGAAAGCCAAAAGAAAATGTAGCAAAGAAACATATGGAATAATTCATTGAAAACAGAGAAAACTCAACCGATTCAGTAGTATTTGGACAACGGGGAGAAATATTTCTGCCCAGGACGTGGCTGGTGTTCCACAGACAATGTTGATTTAGAACAGAGAGTCCTCAGGAGACATAGCAGATTAAAAACTTCAAAACTAATGTACCTGAATTATGTGCTAATAGAAGCATGAGAAAAATATCAACATTAGCTAGAATGTAAAAAGAAATGCTTCCTTTTTAACTTTACTTCACAGACCGAACACTAAGTCATACCTTTCGTAGGTGTGCAGAAAGCATTGTAGATGGAGTGGAATGGGTGGAGGAGGTTTGCAAGTAAATAGTTCAAAAAGCACTTTTGTAGTGTTCAAAACAGCAAATATTAGCCTTTTCTAACAAAAACTGAATGTTTAAGCCTAAACTGTGTATTAATGTCTTTCAAGGTCCATATACTTTTTTTTCATTAATTTCTCTTAGATGGATGTCCATTTTGGAATCCAGTTACTGAAACTGTTGTCAATATTTTTGCCTTTTATTCCACCAGTTTTGCACAACTGGACTGGGACAGTATTGTATGTGACCAAATAATATAAGGCATCCATATTACTACTTCTATCTGAGTGTTTGCCTCAAAACTTCAGTGGAAAACTTTACTCTTCTGTTGGCCCACCCCTGGTCTTAGAGTGTATTAGTTGGGATTATAGTCAACTTGAACCTACTATTTAATCAATAATTGAACTATTCTCCTAAGATGCATTCTGTTTAACACTGAAGGAAACTAACACAGCTTGACCCTTGTGAAGTGTTGTGAAGAGCTGCAGTCAAGCGGAGACTTCTTTTATTCTGGTTGGAGTATTTTGTTGCCATCTTTACCTTGAGCTGGGCAGAATCGTGAATAGCTACAAAAAAATTCCTTTATCTTTGTTGCTTCAATGTTAAGAGGCCTTATTAACACAATGACACTAAAACTGGATTGAGTCTGTAGCTAAACATTTAATTTTAATGCTTTCAGTAACTTAAACTAAGACGATAATAGCTACCATTTACTGAGTATGTATTTTAACCAAACACTGAACTTGAGAGCTTTCTATACAGCATTATATTTATATACTTTTTCATTATTTATTGGCATTGCAAAAGATCATCCAACCAATTGCTCCTATCAAGCCCACTACTCTTTCCTCCAGACTCTGCAATGGCAATGAGCAGAGCTATTGTAGCTTTTATATATGTGTTCAGCAGTGGGTTGGACGCAGTTCATACTGATTCATACTGTCTTTTCCCAACTCTACATTAAGTGACATCATATTGGTAGTTTCAGATGGCTAGGGTGGGAGAATTTACACTACAGAAATCAGTAAGAGAGCCAGTTGCTAAACATTTGCCAACACAGCGCTGTATGCAACCCTCATTCATTCTCCAAGAAGAAATTTTGTCATTGGGAGTATTTGACATGGCCCAGTTATTGCTACTTTAGAGACAGTTTAACGTTAAGACCTGACTCACTTTAAAGAGATAAAAGGAAAGAAATCAGGCTAAATAGTCAAGTCACAGGTAGGCATTCCACCCTCCAACCATCCCTGAATTTGTCTAATTTCTTGAAAGAACCAGGTGAGGGAGCCGGGGTCCTATGGGCATTCTTTCAAGAACTTGGGAAGAGGATTTGGGGAAGACTCTCTAAATCAAGGGTCAGCAAACTACAGCCTGTAGGCTAAATCTGCTGATTTCCTGGTTTTAGAAATAACATTTTATTGGAACACAGCCACACTCATTTGTTTATGTGTTGTCTAAGGCTGATTCCACACCTCAACAGAAGTGCTGAGTAGTGGTGACACAGACTATACAGTCCCCAAAGCCAAAAATATTTACTATCTGTCCCTTTACAGATAAAGTATTCCATGAGTGGCTGAGGTAGGGATGTGTTTGGTATATAAATGATGCTTTATTCTGGATTTAGTTCATGCAAGAATGAGGTGGGAATAAGCTCAATTTCTTTGTTTTTCCTCAATCTGAAGAAGACACCTGCAGAAAACTAAACTATGTGCTTAATTTTATCCTTGTGGACTCATGCACTTTCATCATTTAGAGGAATAATTGCATTCCTTATGTCACAGAAATATTCCTGTACTGGCTTCACGTAAGTTGGGCTGCCCAGACACTCTACCTGGATATCTTTATTCAATTATTCATTCATTTTTTTCATTCAACAAATTAATCTAATATTTATTAAAGCCCTAATATTTATTAAAGCCCTACTAGGTTCTGGGCACTAGGGGTATACTCATGAATAATCAAGGCTCCTGTTCAAACGGAGCTTATATTTTAGTGGGAACAGCATATAGGCGTACATTTATTTGCTTGTTGTCTAATATAATATCAGGAAGTGATAAGCACTATGAAGAAAACTTAAAGCAAGAAAGGTGTTCCACAGTGAATGGGGTGCTTTTAAAGATGTTTAGGAAAGGTATCTCTAAAAAGATGACATTTGAGCAGAGAGATCAGAATAAAGTAAAGGAGCCAGTCATGCATCCCTGGCAGAGAGATCACAACTAAGGCTCACTAGCAGGCATGGCTGGGAAAAGGCAAGATGGAGAGTGAAAAAGGGGAAGAATCATGGGAGATGATGGCAGTAAGGTAGATAGGGGCAAGGTTATACCTGGCTTTGCAAGCAAGGAGTTTTGCATGTTATTCTTATGACAGGAAAAACCACTGGGAAATTACAAGGAGGGTGCCGATTTGAAATAATTTACACTTTAGCACACTCTCTTCTTTATGTAGTAGAGACTACTGTGGTTGATAAAGGAGAAGACCAGTTATTATGAGGCTATTGCAACAGTACAGGCAAGAAATGAGTTTTTTGGGCTTAGGTGTTACCGGGAACCATGAGAAGACAGTTAAAAGGATTTTTGATCAAAAATGCCTGCAGACTTTCTAAGTCCTCTTTATAATTGAATGCTAACTTAGTTCTTACTTCATGGAACAGAGATTGGGGAAAAATTTACACATTAATTCAACAAACTCTGATCTTTAATATTGAAAACAACAGCTGCTATGTGCTTGCGATTAGAAGTTAAAAGAAAGTCTGTTCAGTGGAAGATAATGCACAGCAATCAATTCCTCACATATTAGCTTCCCTTTTTACTTTTTAAAAACTTTTCTCATTCTGACCTCAGACTCCTCCATTACGTTTTCTGCATCCGTGGGACAACTCTGGGACCATGGCTGCTCCTAGAGGCTGCTATCTTTGAGGTGCTCTTGTCATCTGGAGTTTGAGAATGAAAGGCACGGATTAAAATAGGGTACAGGCTATGAGGGGCGCGTGCGCGCGCGCGCGCGCACACACACACGTCGTAAGTCCAATATGCAATTGTTGAATGTGCTAATCTTCCCTTTCACGAATTTTACCTCTCACCTAACCTAACATGGTTAGGTGATCCTTCAGCCAATTAAGGTATGGAATTCCTTTAACTCATGTTTTAATTCTGGTAAACTCAACTCTCCCTATTCCTTTCTTACCTGTTCATGTTAAGATTCTAGGCGACATACACTAAAAATTTTAAACAGATTTCCTTGAAGATCTTTCCCATTGTTTGACATACAAAGGTACATCTTCTCTTAGTAATTCCACAGCTCTCTGTGTTGCCATGGATATTGTGAATTCAATATCTGTTCCCAAAGTTATGTTTCTTTCTTTGTCTTAAACAAAGGGCAGCTATTTAACTGATTGAAATCTTCCAAATGAAACATTCAAAAGTAGCTGGTTTTCCAAACCAGCAAGATTTAAGCCCTGGGAGTGAACATTTTGGCATTTAGTAGAGTGGTAGCGGTGTTCCCTGTCACATGGGCCTGCCTGTGACTCTAATGGAACCTTTTAATGTCATCTATAATTCAGGGTATATATGAGTAGAGAGAGGGGTGTAAATGAACTGGCAGACAGTTCTCAAAGCTGAGAATAAAAATACCCACCTAATATTTCTGAGAATAGAGGTTTTGAAATTGAAATTCTGTGGATTCCTAATTATAACAAATGAAATTTCAGTGTGACTTAAAAATTATTAGAGAATCAAGGAAATAATATGACTGCAAAAAGTTTCATGTAGTATATATAAAATACATAACTATATATCACGTTGTTGTTATATTTTTAATTTTGAAAATGCTCTATGTGTACAATCTTAACTATATTTTCTTTAGTGTTATGCTAAAGATAAAAAATAAAATGAGGACTTGGTAATCCTCCCCAAGGTATGGGTGAGCTATACTGGACTTCCTCTACCACACAAGCAGTGCTCAGGAGTGTGCCAGAGGAGCTTGGAAGGGTTAAAGTTTTGTCTGTGACACTGAAATTGAGGCCAGCTGTAGGTCATATTCACGTCCCAGTCACAGGAAAATGAACCTGTGAGACAGAACCTAATTATCTGCTAAACCAAAAGCCAGTCTCAGTTCAATAACTTACGACAGAGCTAGCAGCCAGATATAGTGTTACCATGGCAACTTTGGAAAAAGCTCCACTGCAGTTGAGAATAAGGAGGAAGGGAAAGAGAGTGTAACCCTAAATGTGCTGTAGCCGTTTGATCTCCGACAAGTGGGACTATCTAGGAAACCAGGTTATTCTGTATGTGACTGCCATTGTCTATTCACTTTAATATCTGCTACAATTATTGAAAAGGAAAATGCAATTACAATGTCTTCTGGGCTTAAAAACGATTCCACTCTTTAATGGCTAAATAGGAATTAATGTTAAAGAGCAAAGTATAAGCTTCCTCTTTCTCCTCCTTCATGCCATCCCTAAATACAGATAAAGCAGGACACAAAGGGTGAGAATTCTTGACTACCTCATCGTCATGAATGAGGTCTGTGTCCATGAAATTCACTGTCAACCCTATTTTCCTCTGCCTTGCAAATGCCAAGATATTTTAACGAAAAACTTTCAGGAATTGAAGCAATACCATTTGCTTTTCTAAGGGGTAGGAGAACTGGAGAGTGGAAAAGAGAATTTTTTTTTCTGTGGATTCTGCCTAAAGTTTCCAGTGAAATTATTTCCTTGGGATATTGAGATAAGAAGATTCAAATACTAGAGAAACGGAAAAGCCCTGTCAGGTTGGTCACTTTTCTTCTTGCCAGTTCACCTTCATAGTTCTTTCTGGAATATCACTGGAATTTCAATTTAGGAGATGATATGGCTTTATGCACATAAAAACTTCAGAAACCAGTTACCTTGAATACTGTGAAAACAACATCTCACTAAAAAGATCAGCAGGTAACAAACAAGAGCTTATCATACATCCATATGCACTCTGAGGAAGAATTCAGAAATACATTCCTCTATTTCTTTTTCATTCCCAATGGAGGCAAATCATACTAAAGCTTGTCAGTTACAATTATTGGATTTCAACACATTTGACAATTTTGGTATGTCATTAATGATGTAATAAGACACATGTCGCACATAATGCTATCACTTGGGGTTGCTATCCAGCTGTAATACCAAATTTGAATCACATAGATATCTATGCATAAATATATAGATACAGCAGTGTGTTTCTTTGTGTAGAAACTCATGAACCCATTGGGTTTGGAATAAGGAGAGAAAGGAATATGGAGATGAATAATATCCTTTTCATATGCATGAATAACTTTGCAGCAATGCAAATGAGAAAACACAAAATGGAAAGTAGGTTTCTTCCAGCAGAAATATGACTAAGAACATAGCCTGAAATTTGCCAATAAATTAGACTGACTTATGATATCTGTGGATTTTCTTTAAGATGTCACATCCCTTAAAAACACTTTACCCTATCCTATTATATTATATATTCAGTATATAATTATGTAAATATGGAAATCCACAACTTCAAATTCCTTTAAACTGCCACGATGCAAGAAAGGGAGCTTTCGGATTGTATGACAGAAGGTGTGTTGAGGTCTGGGGGCAGAAAAAGCAACACCAAAGGGCAAAATCAAATTTCTGATTAATATCCAGGTAGAAGTAACCTAACCTCTGCTTTTGACCCTAACTTAATTTATTTTCAAGTAAATGAAGACAGAAAGTATACTCCTTTCTAAGATAGATGTTTCTGAGATCAGATTATTAAAAGGCTTGCAAAGATGCCAACTAAAAAATGAAGCTCAATACATTATTTGGATCTTGTTACTCCTACTATAAGTTTTTCTCTTAATCTTTTCACTTATATAAATTAGTTAGGAAAGTAAATGAAGCAATTTTATCAGAAAAACATCTGAAAGAGCTATTGATTCAAATGCTTTTACATTTTAGTCTTATCACACATGATTAGCTTGCAGATATGAGCTTACTAATGATGCAAAGCACCAAATTTCACCGGATTCTCTGTCCCACTTTAATTCTCAGGAAAGATATTAGAAGCACTAACAAAGAAATCATACTTTTTTTTTTTCTCTTGGTGTGTTTAGTCAATGATTTTGAAAAGATGTGCCATGACAGTCTTTCTTAACTGTTTCTTTGCACATTTTCTTTAGCTCCACCATCAATATTTCTTACAGGCTTGTGGGTAGGTGTGTTTGTGTGTGTATGTGCTTTGTTTTTTGTTGTTGTAGTTTGTTTAAAAGTCTCGCTGTCACCCAGGCTGGAGGGCAGTGGTGCGATCTTGGCTCACTGCAACCTCCCAGGTTCAAGCAATTCTCCTGCCTCAGCCTCCCAAGCAGCTGAGATTATAGGCATGCGCCACCACGCCTAGCTAATTTTTGTATTTTTAGTAGAGATGGAGTTTTGCCATGTTGGCCAGTCAGGTCTCAAACTGCTGACCTCAGGTGACCCACCTGCCTCAGCCTCCCAAAGTGAGAGGATTACAGGCGTGAGTCACTGTGCCTGGCCTGCTTTATTTCTAATTATAATCCTAAAATACCAAGTGAGATCTGTGTGAAGCACATGCTCCAACCAGCATAAGAGCCTTGATATGTTCAATTAACATTAAAAAAAAAATACAATAAATTGTAGCTGAAACTAATTTTACAGCTTATAAATTTGCTTTCCATATGGAAGGTATTTAATGTATTTGTTGACTGAGTAAGTGAATGAATGAGCCTATCTGCTAAGGATCAAGATTTGATTATCTGCATAAAGACAAAAGAAGAAAAACTAAAGTCGGAATGAAACTTAGAAAAAACAAAAAAGACTATGCCCTATGCTGCCCCTGGATAGCTCCATGAAAAAAGATTCCAGTTTTCAAGGTTCTTAATTCACTCACTGAAAAGGAAAAGAAAATCTAGAACAATAGTTACTACTATTGTATCTACAATATTAAAATGGACTAGAATATTCTAGAATGTATGAAAATTTAGTGTCTAATAAAGGTGGAATTACACATCTCTGATTTTCACTCCCTTCCGTAGAGGTTGTAAAACTAGCAGTGAAATAGGGAATATTTGCCTATATTCAATTTTCTCCTCTCTCTCTAGGACACTAGTGACCACTAGTGTAAAACTAGGAGTCAAATAAGGAATATTTGCCTATATTCAATTTTATCTTCTCTCTCTAGGACACTAGTGACCACTAGTGTAAAACTAGGAGTCAAATAAGGAATATTTGCCTATATTCAATTTTCTCTTCTCTCTCTAGGACACTAGTGACCACTAGTGTAAAACTAGGAGTCAAATAAGGAATATTTGCCTATATTCAATTTTATCTTCTCTCTCTAGGACACTAGTCTCTTCACTGACCCCAGTCTAGAAAGTTTCATGGTGTTCTATATGGTGGATGACTACTTTCAGATCGTATCGTAAAGTCTTCTCTATTTGATAGTTAACTATGATAAATTCTATGATCCAGGTCTCTAGGATTAGGTTAATATTTCTGGCCATGCGCTTTAGAAATTAAAAGTAAAACCATTTCTTTCTTATGATTCTATCTCTTCCACACCAGACCAATTTGTTTAGAGCTCATTACACTTGCTATAAGTTTAAAAAGTAATCTAACCGTCACTTCAAATCCTCTGTTTATTCTATTCTTGATTGCATCTTCCTTCCCATGAAAGAAACAAACATTACAGATCAAATGAGTGGAGAAAAATAGAGCAACAGCATAATGTTAGGAGGTAATTGTTTTGGTTTTCCTGATATCATTCAACTATACAGTCAATCACTTGACTCTATTAATTCTACCTTCTAAATTTTCTCTGATCCCTCTTTGCCTTTCTAATCCCACTGCCATCACCTTCATTCAGGCCATTATCATCTGTTCCGATGAATATCCACAGGGAATCATTACATATAATTATATATAAGTGTATTTATCAACATAGTAGTGTTTATATTAGTTAAAAATAAGGTGGAAGTAAATTCAATGTACATCTGAGAGCTGACTGGTTAAATAAATTGTATCAGTGTATCATAAGACAGTAACACAAAAAGCATATGATAAAATAATATGTGGGAAAGTATTCAGTATATAACAATTGAAAAACAAGTTACAAAAGATTATAAAAATATTGAGTGCATGTATGTGATGGGGGAGAGAGATAGGACACATGAGTTTACATTGCATGATAATAGGAGATATTCTCTGGCTGATGAGATTAATAATGTTTTTATTTTTCTATTTAGTCGGGAATTTTTCATTTTATAATTTTATAAAATGAACATTTGCTATTATTGATCTATAAGATTTTATTTTGTTTCTTCTTCTTTTGTCCCTCCCCAGACTTTAATTTATTTTGTAAAAAACCTAGTTATGTTTAGATAATGTGAAAATATCTTAAATTGTTTTAAAATGGTTCAAGACTAGTAGGTTTACTAACATTGGAATAGTAGGTTTAACTGCATTTGCAACCAGTAATATTATCTTTCCAGTTGAACATGGAAGGGTTCCAATCTTTTCAGGATATGAATCACCTGAATAAGTCAGGTGTTAAAATGTGTCATAAAATGTGTTATAAAGAAATCTGCACATCTTTCTAAGCAAAATATATTATTTAAGGAGAAGGTTGAGATAAAATGTCCTCATATTATGGTTAGGTTCATTTATTATCAGATGCTTCAAAATTGTTGATGTTCATTATGACAGGTTCATAGTTTTTCTTCAATATCTATTCCTTTTTTTCTTCTGATTTTTAGCTGGGTAAATAACTACCTAGAATTAAGTCTGCATTTTCGTTCACCCCTCTTCTCCAAAACTTTGTGTAACTTGTGATTAAGTTCTAAGGGCTTAGTAGATTCTGTTTATAAAAATTCCAAATTGTTTCCTTAAAAGGGAGTGCAGTGCCTTTATTTTTCTCCTTTCATTTCTACCAGAGCAACAAGATGGAAGCAACCTGATTCCTAACTTCAAAGTATTCAACTATATTTCTAGGAGAATGATTTCCTAAGCTATGTAGTCGTCTCTAAATTTTTCACTACTGCTTCAACATCTTCCTGTGGTACCACATTCATACCATGCCTAATATCAAAGTTCTATTAACTGAAATACAAGTGCAAGGGGAAGTTAATGCTAATTCACAAAAGGAATATGATGATTCTAATTCTTTTAGTACCAACAGGTAGAAAAACTTTATGAAATCTTCTCTGCGTTTCTTTGTTGCCACAAATTGCATCCCTATGTCATCTACTGTCATTAAATACTTCCAATTGTAGATTCATGAAATTTCTCCCATTTACTTCATACTAACTAGCCCTAGTAGTTCTTAATTTTGGGTGATTTTAGTCTCCTTCGAAAATATTATATACATGATTAGATCACCTTTTCCAGAAAAAAAAATAGACATACACTCAAAATATTACATGTACTCTCATAGGAACATAAAACCCTAAAAGTCTAGGGGCATGTGAAATTAATGTTGTGAAACCCTGGTTTATATCTCCATTTTTGTTCTTCCTACACATTGCAATAGTCTTTATTGCTATCTAATAATCTCTTATATCTTCTTATTTCAGCATTCTCTGTCCAACTCTTTCTCAATTTGTATGCTAGCCAGTCATCTAGGAGCTTTTACAAAACACACCTGCACATTCTCTACCCCAGACCTAGCGAGTCAGAATTTAGGGGGTAAGAAAAATGGTGTGTCTACATAAAGCTTGCTCAGCAGTTGTGACAGGTCCTCTGGATTGGAGTATCACGCCATATTGACTAGAAACAGATTAATCTTGCACTTCACATCCTTGCGTCCGTCCCTAAATATTTAAAAGGTCCTTAGTGCTTACTCGATTGTAAAATTGCACAGTCCCCAGGAGAGCCTCCCTGAACTCTGTAGCTACTCCACCAACTGATTTCAGCTTACCTTTTATTAGGCACTCAAATTCTAACTTTCCAACAAATGCACCTAACTTTGCAACATTCGTTGCCAAACATAGCCCATCTTTCTTGTTCCTGAACGTCTGTATATACTGTATATTCTCCCAGAAACCCAAGCCCTTCCATCTCTTTCTCTAGAAATCCTTCCTATCTAGGGACCAGCTAAATGTAGCCTCCACCAGGGAATTGTTCTTGATTTTCAATGACTAAAACAAATGCCTTTTCAGGCTGGGCGCGGTGGCTCACACTTGTAAACCCAACACTTTGGGAGGCTGAGGTGGGCGGATCATGAGGTCGGGAGATCGAGACCATCCTGGCTAACACGGGGAAACCCCATCTCTACTAAAAATACAAAAAATTAGTCAGATGTGGTGGTGGGCACCTGTAGTCCCAGCTACTCTGGAGGATGAGGTAGGAGAATCGCTTGAACTCGGGAGATGGAGGTTGCAGGGAGCCAAGATTGTACTAGTGCACTACAGCCTGGGTGACAGAGCAAGACTCAAAAAAAAAAAAAAAAAACAAAACAAAACAAAAAAACAAAAAAGGTCTTTTCTAGAATCCCAAAACATCAAAACATTATGTTTACATCTCCTTTGTGGATAGATCACATTCTGACTTTATAACTTTTTTGTTTTTTAAACAAATTCTCTTAAGAACGTATTTTGTAAGGAAGGAATTCTAATTTTATTTTGTATTTCCCACCTACGTGGCATAGGATCATGTTTGTGTGTGTGTGTGTGTGTGTGTGTGTGTGTTTTCCTTTTCCTTTTTTTTTTTTTTTTTTTTTTTTTTTTGTTTTTTTGACGGAGTTTTGCTCTTGTTGCCCAGGCTGGAGTGCAAGGGCACAATCTTGGCTCACCACAACCTCTGTTTCCTGGGTTCAAGCGATTCTTCTGTCTCAGCCTCCTGAGTAGCTGGGATTACAGGCATGTACCACCATGCCTGGCTAATTATTTATTTTTAGTAGACATGGGGTTTATCCATGTTGGTCGGCCTGGTCTTGAACTCACAACCTCAGTAGGATCATGTTCTGTGTAGATTATGAATGAATGAGTAGATGGATAGGATGAATAAAAAGATTTAAGGGTTGGGAATCCTGTTTATAACTGTACGTAATTTCACTGGTTCATAGGGCTTTACAAAATAATTAATTTAACAATCAAAGTTTATCTGTTTAAAATTATGACTTGAGACAACGTTGAGGACTAATAATGAAGATGAAGAGAAATCATCACAAGGCATTGTGGTAATCCCTCCATATTTCAAAATGAGAGATAGGTAATGTTAACATTTCCATTAATATTGTGTCTAGAAGACCCAAGGCTTTACTGAGCTTAGATCACTCTTGGAGAGGGATCAAGACAAAACACCAGGAAAGAAGAAATGTCTTCCCCTCCATGCTTTTAAAGAAATTGTAGTATTCTTCTGAAGGAGAAAGATGTAACAGAATAAGTAAATTAAAAATGTTAAACATTCAATGCCAAGCTCCTAAAAGCCCTAAAAAGAATTTCTTTTTATACTAGTAAAGTATGAAATTATTTCTATGTCACTTGGGTTGAAGGGTCCAAAGATCTGATGCAATTTAATGCAAGGTCCCACCTAACATAATTAAGTACTTATTAGTCATCATTGGCTCTAGAATACTTAAAATTTAAAGCTTAAAACTTTTCTTGTTATGTCTAAGAACATAAAAGTGAAAATACTTTTCAAAATATTTGAAGTTTCATTGAGACCTGCTTGATTGAAGTGCAAAATCACTTGATAATTGTTAATATTTATTATTAGGTAATCAAAAGTTAATCTGGATATGTGTGCACACAGCTTGTACTTTTAAATCAGAGAACATTTTACAAAAGTTTTGCAAAACTAAATAGCATTGGCTGCTCTTGCCATTTTAAAAACTATCAGTGCTTATTAGTGATTTTTCTTACATAAAACTTTAAAAATCAATTTTCTCATGTTAAGAATGAAGAAAGAAATAAGAATATGGTTTTATAGCTTTAAAAAGTCATAATATAACACTCAAATAATCCTCTGATGGTCATGAAAATCCCAAATAAGTCTCAAGAAGACACAAGAAAAGGCTTGGAGTAGTAACCCAAGATTTGTGAAATGAAATTGATTTCCATTCAAATCAGGTCTTTTACTCTTCTTGAAAATGTCAAGGTGTCAGCCTTGGCCATTACGAGACTGTGATTTATAGTTGAGACAAAGCGATAGTACCAGCTGACTGTCTGGAGCCACCGTACAGTGTCTGGCAAGGCTGCCGATGACAGCCACCTCTTTTCTTAACCAATCAGCAAGGCTTAAGTAAGACCTGAGTCTTTCTTCCTCTGTCTTGATAAGGGAATGATAAAATACAATCTGGAAGATTTACTTCGTGGGAAATAAACAAGCATTGTGAAGGGAAGTAGGTATCATTTTTCCACAGACTAAATTGCAAACATTATTTATGGCAATCTATATGTCAGCCCTTTAGAAATACATATTCATAATAGGACCATAAACAGATGTTCCAAATATGACAACTTATTTTAATATACTGGAAGCCACAGCATAATTTTGTAATTTGATTAATTAGTAAGAAGAATTGTGAATGTTAAAATACATTTTCAAACTCTCTAAATTATATTTATGGCTTTGCTCATCTGCATCACAACAAAAGCCCAACATGTTTTGCATTAGAAGCATTATTCATAGTAATTTAATCTCTTTCTCATTGAGAAAGATTCCTAAATAGTAGTTCTTGATAGTAAAATGTTAAAAACCACCCAGGTCATACTATGATAAACAAAAGAGCAAAAGGGTAAAGGATAAGGAATAAGAATCTAACATCCTTATTTTATAATTGTAGCCATCATATATACATCATACACACAAACACACACACATATGTGTATATAATGTACACATATATGTATAATAGTAGTAGAGGAAGAAATTAATTCATAAACAAAAATAAAAATTTCCAAGAATCAGCACATAATTATCTCTAACATTGGAGGTAAAAGTGGGGAGGATATAAAATTTGCTGTAAGGAAATGGTCTGATTATATGGTGGTTAAGTATAGACACAATAGGCTACAGAAAAAATAATCATCTCTTCTTTACTGAACGATTTCTAGTAATCCTAAATAATTTTTAAAATTTCAAATTCCTAAATGAAACCAAACGCTGACTTTCCTGGTATATGTCGTATACTGAATGCTTATGGAAAGTTTAATAAAGGTAATTAATCTCATGACACTCAAGGTTGAGATTTGCTGCGGCAGATGTTTTATAGTTTCCATGCTGTAAGAGGACATTTGGCAAAATAAACTAATGTAGCCTGCACATTGATAGGTATTAGTAAGTTTACCAAGACAAACATTTCAAAAGCCTATCATCATTATATTCAGTAATTAAAAAATGTGTAGTGGTGGTTGTGTGTTCCTTTACATTCCCACCTGCTTTAAATTCCTTTCACTTTCTACCATTGACAGACCCTCACTCATTCTTCATGACCTTGATAGGCTAGTCTTCTTTTGCCTCCCTACATTGGCCATCCAATCAGAGTAGTCCTTGTTCATCAAATAAGTGGATCCACATATGGGCATGTCACCAAAACAGAGCCAATCCAAGATTTTCTGACAACTGACACTGATGTTGGCATAAAGAGAATCTTTTTGTTTGTTTATTTTTTCTGGATTCACAGGCTGTAGGATGACGACGCATGATGCAAGTCTGAAGTTGTATGTGGCCAACTTTGCCACCACATTCAGAAAGCTTACCTGAGAATGAAGTCAGCACTGGAGAGAAATAGAAAGAAAGAGGGAGAAATATCAAGTGAGAGGGGAGGCAGACACAGTAGAGAGAATTTGGGGGAGGGTGGGAAGAATAGATGCATTGATCAATAAATATCTTATTTTAAACTGTCAAATTATACTGAGGAACTGATGAATTCCATGTGGGTTTCATTCTCAGGTAGAATCTCTCCACAATGTCAACAAAGATGGTCATAGCAAGTCCAAGCCTCCATTCTGTTTCTAACTTGCAATCCTTGAGGACAAAGAAAAACGATCTTTTTTTCCCAATATTTATGTTACTTCTAAAAGAGGGTATTAAGGAAAGCCTGCATGAAATTTCATTCATCAATCAAGACCATACTGGCCTTGAATAAACTTTATAAGCAGTTTTCATAAAGAAAGTCAACATTATGATGAATAAAACATGCATTCTTATAGATGTGGGTATTCCATATAGAAGCACATCTTATAAATAGGTAAATAATGGGCAGAGATAATTTCTTGACTCAATCACTAAGAGACAAGGTAGGGATCACTTCTTCATCTCTTAAATTTGGAAACACATAGTTCTATTATTTATCAGTAAATTGCTCTTTCAGAGTTACAATTAAAATATTTTAAATCATAGAGCTGAATGCGAGAAAATGACCTAGAAAGAATATACAAGCTGAATATTTTTCTTTCAAAGTAAGATGAGCATTTGTTATATGTCTAATTGCTAACAAAAATACATTATCTCTTTGTCCCATAAATATATTTGGTTGTTTTTAGTCAGTGCACTAGGTGGCCCTCACTAGAGAACATCCTATGGAAAGAAAACACGTTTTCTTTAAACATAAGATACAATTCCTTTGAGATTCTGTTAATCATTTTTCCTCTCTAATTGAAAAAGTCACCACACAAATTAGAGTACAAATTTCATTCTTCTAGAAAGAACCTTAAAAGTTGACATTTCTTTGAACAATTGTTTCAGAAATCCTTTTTTAAGTACATTTTCATTTTCTGGCATGGCTTGAATTGAATTCTAAACTTTCTGCTTCTTGTCCTCTGAGCCCCTCTGGTGAATTTAAATAGGCTTCCCTATATATTTAGTACATTCAAGAATTCTTTGTTGCCGTGCCTTCTCTGCTTTATTATTAGAGAGCTGCCTCGGAAGTACAGCAGCCAGTTTGTTTTCTGCCATTAATAAAGAGTCTACTTTTTTTTCCCACTTCTTTGAAGAAGTTGAAAAGCCTCCATGTTGGGTGGGAGGGAGGCCAGGAAGAGAGGGAGAAATGGAGGGAACTGCTGTGGTGTAATCCCTCAACAAAAAATGTTGTCTAAAGTAGAAACCTCCCCGAGGTTTACAAACGCCCAGGCTGGGCTTTAGTGTGATGTATAAGACAGTAGTAAGTTAGCTACACACTGGTCCTCCCACGCCCAAGACTAGGAAGTGTACTACGTGTAAGGCACTGAGTTTCAAAATTCTACAAAATCAAATGCTTCCATTGACTGGTGTTTCATTGCCACCCAAGGATTTTCCTAAAGATGTCCAGAAGCTGTAAAAACAACCACAATGTAAATCTATAATTTCTGATACTTCACTTATATGTCTGGAACCAATACATAGAAGGATTTCATAAAGACCTACCAATTTGGATGTATAAACTACTAATGTTGACTCAAGGCCTAGGGAAAGCTAATTCAAAGGCAAGGACAGATGATTCCACAGAGTAGTCACTTGAGGCTCACAAATCATCAGACACCTATTGACAAAGAGGGAGAAACTTCTCAGAAAAGAGGCAAAGTTAAATCTGCCAACACAAAAGAACCCAAAACACCTCCAAAACCTTATATGGCCAAGACAAAACCTAGGAAGTTTTTATTCTTATTTACTTGACCTAATGGTTATAGCCCGTGATTATTTTTACACCTGTATTGTTCGTTTAGAAATTAGTTATTAAGGTAACAGACTGAAAGTCACATTATTTATATCAATAGTGAAAAATTTAGTTCACCTTTTCAGAAGTTTTCACTTTTAAGTTGTCCATAAAATATGCATGAAATTAACTGTTTATATAAAATGAAGTTATTTAATCTTAAATTAACTTAATCTCAATTTACCTTCAAGTTCCACCTGCTTTCAAATTCCTACAAGTAAACTATTACATACAAGTTAATATTATTGGCTGATAATGTACTTCATAAAGTTACATTTAACATGTAGAGATGTGAAGAAAAGCAACATTTAATGAAAATTGAAGCTAGCTCATTGAAAAAATGGTGTGAATCATTTTATGAAGATATCTCAATTTTTACACTATTTTTACTAAAACTTTTCAAGAAATAAAGACATATAGGAAATATATACGTGACTCACTGTATAGTTGGTCACTGAAATATATGAAAACTAAATAGGATGATGATATATAATGACGGTACCTAAGTTTCTGCATACTAAATATGTATTTTCAGAGCTACACTAAACGTCTATTTCTCAAATGTTTACAAGGGCCCAGGATTTTTTTTTAAACTTCTCTATATTAGAAACTTTGTTTTCCTTATCCAAATGCAGTCTCTAAGGGATCAGTGGGATTTGAGTGCTAAGTTAAATGTCTAGTAAAAAATTAAACAAAAGAATCCAGGCAATCAAATGATGCCTGCATTTGCTGTCTACAGAAATGTAGGCTGCATTGCATGTGTAAATGGCAAGAAAATTTGAGCGTTAGCTAACCCTTTATATACTGCTTTTCTCAAACTCATCCAAACATGACAGCTTGTAAAACCGTTTACATATTTAAGGTGTATTAGACCAAGCCTAGGCACATGTACCAGCATGTCCATTTGAAGAGGAGTTTAAGGCAGAACATCCCTTTCTAATTTCATTAGTAATTAACTGGTACTATAATTCTCCTGAGATACTTATTTCTCTTCAAGACATTATTAATGTAGCCTAATGCTTCAATGATTTCAGAATATCTCTACACCTCTTCTGTAGCTCCACTGGAATACTAAAGTGTTTGGGACTTTTATACTGAAAAAGATATTGATCCCATGAACCCTGAAATGAAATATAATCATATTTAGATTTGGCAAAATTCCAGAGTGGCTTCCTTGATGGATCCTAAAAGCTTTTTAAAAAATGCTATTTTTGAAAACTGATGTTTTCCTTACAGAAATTAAAAGTTAAAAGCATGAGTATCACAAGATGATCAGAGCAATACAGAAGAGACAAAAGAAAAACTAATACTTCATTGGTCTTTGGTAGATGTTGAAGTTGATGATTTTTTTTGCTAAAAAAAGGAACTTGAAGTTCACAGTAAATTAACAAACAACATGGGAAAGAAAATGAATCAGGCAGGGGTTAGTATATTTATGTAAAACAGTGATTGGCTATTTCAAAATTAAAATGTACAAATAAGCTGGTGTCAGAAAGGAGATGATTTCTCATTTCCACTGCATTGAGCAAGCTCACATCGGCAGCAGACAGCCCTTAATATATGCGTCTGGCTCAGGCTGCTCTCCCAACCAGGAAGCCATCGAATTGTTAATATCACTGCTTTTTTTTTGTATGCAACACACATCATTTTCTCGCTCTTTGTTGTAGATCTCTCCTTTTTATTTTAAGCTTAGTATGATCTGATTTTCCAAATCATATCATAAAGCCCTAAAACAATATTATCTTGTGACAGCTGAGACAGAAATGCAGAAAAAGTGGCATCTGTCTATGCACATACCGCATAAAGTAGCTTATAGAAACAAAGTCACCCACTTAAATCTATACACACCTTTATGAAGTAAGAGAAAAGCTTTATCATGAGGCTCTCAAAAGATAGTTCACATAGGAGGGATACATAGAGAAGTTCCATTCGTGCAGGATGATCAGAAAAAAACATTTTATATGCTTATGGTGAAAATGAACAAACATCACTGCATTCTCAATTCAGCTTTGGTATATTTCTTTTATGAGACAGAAGTTAATATATAGTGTGGTTCATGAATACGATAACATTAAAAAATTTTCATATTTGAATAACCTATATCTGATATCACTATAGCCAATAAACATCTACCCCTTACACTGTTTCGGAACTAACTTGATGGAACCTCTTATAGATGTTATTTATGATCATGTTAAAACAGGTGTCAGTAAACACATACTTATATGTGATATTCTTTTATATAAGAAGTACTTTCAGATCCATTGTGTGAACATTGCTATTAAATGTAATCAAGCTTCTGTGTACATGTAGACACACATATATAGATTTCTTTGTATTAACAAACTTATGGTTTTAAAAAGTACTCAATTCCAATGAGAATGAGGTCAAAAGAAATAGAAGATAAATACTACCAAAACTCTTTACTGTTTATATGACCTCCTTTCATTTGTAGCTTTAAAACTTATATTTATACACACACATACACACACCTAAAATTTCAGAACTTCTAGATAAATGAAGTAGATGATATAAATAAAGGATCTGAATAGGTACAGTGTGCATACATGCTTAAACATATTCTGCATGCTTTGTACAGATGCATGTTTATGATATTGTTAATTTTTAATAACTGACTACTAGATGATTTGTATTCTATAATATTTCAAGTAGGTATTATAAGAAATTTTTAAAAAGATGAACAAAGACTCCATACAGTATTCTAAAATACATTCATAAATTTATTTTAGCAATGCAGAAGACACATAATTTATGGCACCCATCTAAGGCAATAGTTGAAAGAATGAAGCCACTTTGTTACTTCTATTATGGAAAGTCTGTCATCTCCATTTTGAATCTTGGTATTTGTAATGTTATTGTAAAATTTTTAAATATATTTAGTATACTGATTCTATCTCCAATAAAGACATATCTGATGTGGCAATGGCTATTAAACTTTCAAATATGACATATTACTTATGGTTGGAAGAGTTACCTCTGATAAAACTAAAATTCTTATAAAACTAAAACTATGCAGTTCATATGCAGTTGCTAGTCAAAGCAGTTTGACTTCAAGGTGGCATTTACTGTTTTATCTTACATAGGCCCATGATATGTACACAGTAAACTAGAAATTTTTAAAAAAGACATATTTTCCCAATTTATTAATGAAACTTTCACTCTTGGACTCTCGTAACAAAAGAATTGTTAGAGTTTTTAAGACATATAAAGTATGTTGTTTGGATAGAAGACTCAGAAAGCACTGGCAATAAATACAAAGTATAAAATAGCATTCTTCTTAAATCGGTAGTAAAATCTAATAGGGTCAATAAAGAAGGTTGTAAATCATGTTATTTCTAGGCCTCAAGCATGATTATAGCTGTGTATGACACAGTGTAAGCCATAGTTATATGGAGACATACAGGATTTATTTAAGTAGCTAATGTATATATTTCAATGCATATGAAAGAAGTTATAAATATAGTTCCCTCTCTTCATTAACTGAAGAGATATCCTCTTATACTTGCCACCTTAAAATGCACGAAAAGAAGCATTTTAAAACACTTATATTTTAATTTTGCTTCTTACACAGGTTTCTTATATTGCTTTTGTATGATCGTTATAATACAAATGCTATTTCAGTGCAACTGTGTAATCACTTTAGAGTACAGTTTCTGACAATAGTATTTTTGGGGTTGGGTCATGGTGAAAACATTACTGATGATAAGGAAAAGCATTGTTCTTTTCTCCTAGGCAGAAACTATGTATGTTCTTTTGTTCTGGTGGTAACTGCAGACAATCAATAAGGTCCAAAGCTGCTGGTTCCCCTCCGCCTAGGTCCCAAGAGCCTGACTTGTGATGTTCCTAAAATACCTCACAAGTTAGGGTCTCAGGGACTAGGAAAAGTCTGGTTTGATGCAGTAGAATTCTTCTTCCAGAAATAAGGATAGCTTAGAAATTACAGTCGGGTTCACTTAGGCTTTTACCTCTAAATACTATTTAAAACACATAAGTAGATATATATATATGATATATAAAAGTTAGGATGAGCTGAGTAATCACGACGACCATTTATAGACTAATTCCAGACCTTAAAATAATGAAGAATATGAGAAACAATGCAGACAATGAACACGTAAGAGTCATTCCATTAGATCCATAGAAGGAGACTAAACATGGGTTAAAATCTGCTTCTAGCAGATTTGTACAGCAACACCATAGCCTCTATTACATTAAAGAAGGATTATATGCCAGTTAATGGGACCCTAATTGAAATTTTGCTTCTCATTACACTGCTATACAGCACAACTGGTAAAGTGGGCCCAGGACATATAACACTTTACATCGGATTTAAATATATACCGTTGCAGTTAAGAACAAAACAAAAACTTTTCTGCATGTCATAATTTAATACCTCTGAAGCTTGATTTTTCTCTTTGAATCTCCAAACTATTCAGACAGCAAATATTTCCACGCATACTCTGTAGTTATTTGAGCAATGCCACTTAATAAACATGTAATTTAAAATGCTGGCAACATCATAAAAAAAAAAAAAAAAAAAAAAAAACCATGATTCTATTTCTTGAATAATTACATTATAAAGCTCAATACTTTTAAAAATACACAACCCCAATCCTGTATATTCACTGAATTTCCTCCGATCTTTTAGCCTTGTTTGTGGTTCGAGAACAGAATTTGTACTTTAGGAATGATCCAAGGTTTAGTAGCATAGAACGCAGGGTAAAACAATCGGACCAGCCATAATATAAAAGTCCTGGCCACAGAAGTGGAATCTGGCTCTTCTGAGGTGGTTGATCTTAAAAGGGAAAAGAGGAGGAAAAAAAAAAAAATGGAAAGAATTAGAATGTTTTCCTGTAGAACAGGTGAATCATCCATTTCCAAGTAAGCTGCAAGGAAAGCTATGCTGCACAAAATATTTGCTAACTGGCCCCCCTCCTCCACCCTAGTACCACACCCCTTTCCAACCACCACCCCCCACCCCCTGTCCAGATCTTTACTCTGCCTTGTAAGACTTTAAATATTCTGCTCCATGATGTAATGCATCATTATATAAGATCTCTTTCTGTTTATCCTTTGATTTCCCATACTGAATCACTTATGGCTTAAAATAAATAGTTAAAAAACAAAAACCAAAAAAACAAAAAAGCAGCACTCACAAAAAGCGAAAAAATAAAACAGCCCTTAGATCTAAGTCCATGCTTTTCCCTAAAACTGAATATGGCTTTACAGTTTTTGACCATAGCATTCAACCAATTATCAGAATGAAAAATCTCACCCCTCCATAAATATGACATTAACATAATTATACCACCCCCATCACGGAGACCCATCCTCCTTAGGGAATACATCTGATGCTCCAAAGATGGAAATCAGTCAGATTTTAGTTGCTCTCCAACGTACCTTTGCTTCTCACTGACTGACTGGCTTTTACCCTCCACGCACTCACACGCCACCCCCTCCCCTCGGCTAGACACGGATGCCCGAGCGAGCACGCGCGCGCACACAGGCATACAGACACACAGCGAGAGGCGAGGCAAAGCATCTGATGCTGACTCAGAGCGCTTCTGTGAGCAGGGGGTGGCAGCGGCTGGTATTTTCACTGCGCTCATCATTAACATTAACTCACAGTCTAGCATCCACCCTCTCCCAGACCTGCTGGACTGCAGCATTTGCATGACGCTGTCACTCTAGCCTTTGCAGGTCAGATGATGGAAGAAAAAAAAAGAAAGAAAAGGAAAAAGCCTCAAGGCTGTCTCATAAGAAATGCCTTCATTTCTTCCAGGGTCTCCTCATTTTTTCCGCCTTTCTACTTCCTCCCTGGCTGTTTCTCAGTTGTTTGACATCTTTCCGGAAGAAACTGTCTTGTGCTTCATTGAGCCAGTCGCCAGCTGGTCCTCCCCTCACCTCACACTCCTGATCCCCACCCCTTTCCCCCGCTAATCAATAAGACGGATCTCCAAATGCAGTTGTGGAAACAGGCTCCGGCACAGTCTCATCCTGGATCCCCTACCTCGGGAAGCAGGCAGCCAGGCTCACACGTGATAGAGAGTAGTAATGCCAGCAATTCTGTAACAGCCCTAGACTGTATTCCATGCCTTCATTTTCCCCACCTTGGTCGAAGCAAGAGCAAAGGGGACTTTCCACTTCTATATGAAGCCCCCAGGCAGCCCAAGAGACACATGAGTGAGACCAATCTGTATAGATCAATCATTTCTATGTGATAATGAAAAAAAAAAAAAAACCCTATGATTTTAATAAAAGTAATTGCTTAATATTTTTATTAGCTGTGCTCTCATTTCCCAGGAATTATAAGACCTGCCAGGATCTGAGTCATCAATATGATTTAAACTGTGTTGAAATCCTAAGTTGCTTAATAAAATCAACCAACAGAGATATTAGTATATTTTACTTTTTTTAATTTAAGAACTTTTAAAATAATAACAAATAGCTGTATGGCAGTGGATATGTGAAAGTCTTTGAGATTGAGACATGTTTGCAGCCTATAAATATGAACAATTGACTATATATGTTTAAATAAAATATGGATTCTTGTACATATGTGGAGACAACCTATTATATGTATTATTACAAAAGGAAGTAAAACATTTGGCTGAACACAAATGTGTTTGTGCTACAGTGTTTCACAACACAAAAGGCAATATATAGGTATTTACTCAGTTCCTTTGTTCTTCAATTGCTCCCTTTAATGACAGAGTGTGGTAAACTGCCTACCTTTCCTTTCTACATGAACAGCATTTCTGAATTACTTGCCAGACAGAGCTAGCCATCAGTGACTCTGCAGCATACAAGAAATACATACAAAGGGAGGCAAAGTACGGCAATTCTCAAGCCAACTCTAACGCTGTCTGGTGCTGTAGAAATTTCAGTTTACTCACACAGACAGATCCCAGCATGCAGTGCAGCACTGCAGGCTCAACTAAGGTAGCAGATTGGCAAGAGATCTGTGGCAACAAACAAGAAGGACAACCATTCGCAGAGGTTCCAAAGAAAACATCACACAACCTATAAAGAGGTAGAAGCATCGGTAGCAGGGTATGTATCTCTAAGATCAGTTCCTACAGGCTCCTGATTTGAAAGCAGAAGAAGAAACCTCTCAAACGCAACAACAAAAATAGAAAAAGAAGTTGGCACCAGAAGGAAACAGAATTAAGAATATACTGTCATAAGAGAGAAAGGCAAGAAGGAAAATGATAACAGAGGGAAGAAGAAAGGGAAACACAGAAATGGGAAGAGGGAAGGGAAGAATGAAAAAGGGAGAGAAAGAAACAGATAGTGAAGAATCCCTAAGCATTGAAGCAACAATAAAATATGAAATTAAGTTTCTGACGTGGAAGAATAGGAATAGTATTCAACAAGCTTAGAATCTAATGAAAAACTAAAACAAAAATTAACACACGTGCAGAATAGCTTAAAATACTTGTCATTACCATTGAGACTCCTGCTGACTTCTTCTTGTCCTATGTGGATTAAATAAATTGGTCATCTCTTAATCTCCCTTTGCTCAGATCTAACTTTTTTTTTTCTTTTTTAGCTCTTAGCATCTGTGTCCTTTGTGCTATTTATTTTTCTAGATAGTTGTCCACAATACTTTGGATAAATTAATGTCATGACTTTGCTATGGCTATCAGACATAAAATGTCAACTATTTTGATAATTGAACATGTGCTTACAGCAACTGCCTACTGATATCCCAACTCTGTGGACTCCACACGAGCACTGCACTCCTAGCTCTGTGAATCAGAAACAACAAATGCAAATACAACTTTTTTTCCCCCCCAATCCATGCTCTCTCTCTATTACATACAGAGAGGGACACACACACAGGCCTTAACTTTACAGAAGGCATAATGATATTAACTGAGGAGTTTAGAAAATCAAGAGGAATAAATATTTGCAAAAAAAAAAATCATACTTATAACTGAATGGCCACACATTTAAAATATTTATATCCAGATAGAGATTAGCCAGGTCCGAGTACACAGGCTTCTGGTAGGACTTCCGTTAAGGCCAATGGGAATGCAGACTTGATTAAATCAATATTTATTTGAAAGAAGATGTTGTAATCAATTAGTTCAACTACCACTGTCATATACACAGGTTTACGGTCTCTTCTAATTCTTAGCATCTTATCATCAACACAAAAGCATCCCTAAATCAGAGTTTACACTTTGACTGTGGCTAAAATATTTACAAAGTAACATTTCGATGCTGTTTTACATTTAATTTAAGTCGTATAATGCAAGTATTACCTTGCTAGATCAACTATTTTTATGTTTTTGGAGATTTGTTCTGTTAACTTTCTAAAAAATAAGCAAGACAGATCTGAATTTAACGTCAAAAAATATTTTCAGTTAAAAGAAGTAATAACTGACTCCTCTGAAATACTTTAATACAATCTGCCTTCTACCTTACTACTAAGGCAGGAATCTTTTATTTCTTACAAATGCCATTTGAAATCAGTGCTAAGAAGGGGATCATATTTAATTTCTTTAGTGAGATTTGGAGTAAGAAGGATGGAAGACAAATGACAAAAAATCAACTACAGTTCAAATTTTGACTCAAAATTCATGGATGTGCAGAATATATTCTTACTTGCATTTTTTCTTAACCTGCATTCTCCAATAAGCTGTGACCAGTCACGTTTAGATATTTAAATTTAAATTTAAGTGAAAATTCTTTTTTTTTTTCGGTTGCCCTAGCCATGTTTCAAATGTATAGAAGGGCACATGGTGGTGGATACCATTTTGAACAGCCTGGATATAAAACATTTCCAACCCTGCAGAAATTTTCATAGGAGAGTGTTGACTTAAATTTTCCTTGTGAAAAGCTTTATAGCCTAATAGATTATTGGATCTCAATATTTTCTTTCAAGTCTCTTTTAAGAGAATGAAACTATGTTGATTTATCTGAAGGTCTAAAATAAACAGAATTTCTTTTGACTGAAGAGTATCTATTGTTTTTATTTACTAATAGTCTGGAAATATGCATGATTACTTAAGGAAAAAGGGTATATAGATACTAACTGAAATAGTTGATAACAATACTATCAGAAGACACAGAAAACTACTTAGGCTAAAGTCTCCAAATAAATATGAGGTGTTTATTTGTCTAACTTTTCCAGAAATGAGAGTCATTCTCTTTTTAGAGCCAAACAACACATATTACATATTTCTGCTTTCAATAAAGAAGTGATGTAATAGTAGTATGAGAAGCAAACGTTAAAAAAAAAAATCTTTTCTAAAAATCCTGTTAAGGAGCAATCAGCAGTTAGGAGCAGACAATTTTTTTTTTTTTTTTTTTTTTTTTTTTTTTTTTTAGGAGACAAGAAATAGTAGTTAAAGGGCAAGGGAGACAAAAATCAGATTCTTGTGAACTAGGATGAACTGGTTGAGAATTTTCTTTAGTTTTTGTTTTTGTTTGAGATGGAGTCTCACTCTGTCGCCCAGGCTGGAGTGCAGTGGTGCGATCTCGGCTCACTGCAACCTCGGCCTCCCGGGTTCAAGTGATTCTCCTGCCTCAGCCTCCTGAGTAGCTGGGATTACAGGAGCATGCCACCATGCCTGTCTAATTTTTGGATTTTTAGTTGAGACGGGGTTTCACCATGTTGGCCAGTATGGTCTCGAACTCCCGACCTTGTGATCTGCCCACCTCGGCCTCCCAAAGTGCTGGGATTACAGGTGTGAGCCACTGCACCCGGCCCTGGTTGGGAATTTTCTATGGAATTAACTGAGGAAAAAACCCAGATGATATGAGTGTGTTTGTGAATATGTGTGTGTGTGTGCGCGCGTGTGTGTGCGCGTGCGTGTGTGTATACCTTGGTATGACAATTTTGATCTACAAATCAGATTCTAGAACTAATTATTTTAAGCAAAATTAAATGTAAAATGTAAATTTATATGAGTTATTACTTTAAAAGATTCACAATAAAAGATATCATTGGTTTTTAACCAGAAAAAAACAAACAAACAAAAAAAACTTGACCTATATTTTCTTTTAAGATTTCGGTGTTTGGACAAGAAAATGACTCAGTGTTAAACTCAGGCACTTTATGACCAGAGTGCAATAGGTTTGTCAACCTGAAATTACTTTCTTTCTCTTTCTTTTGATATATGTAAGTGTAGAATATCACAGCTACCATGGAAAAATAATCAGAGATTTCTCCTCCTTTTAGGAATGATCTGGCATGTAAAAAATCTAATGTTCATTCTTGTATTTAGTAATACAAAAAAAGTGATTGTAATTCATTTTAGTAATCTTTCTCATGCCCTCCCTTCCCTGTTTTCTTTCCTCTTGCCCTCCCCTTTTCTGCTCTCTGCAAGTGTACAACCCACTTTCCAATCTAGTCTGTCTGTCATCGGTATCCAAAAGGGGATCTCATTCAAAGCACACTATAGAGATGACACTGAGATGAGGGAACAGAGCAAGAAGAACAACTTGAGGAAGGTCTTGAGCTAAAAGTGATGTGAACTTTGTTGTGCAACCACACAAACGAACAACTAGGTCTTGAGGATGCTGGCGGAGTGTTTCTCTTTCAGAGAAAAGGCAGGGAATGATAATGAGGGGCAATTTGGAGACCACAAAAATTATATCCTAACAAATTATATACAAATTTGAGGCCAGGTGGCTCACTCCCGTAATCCCAGCACTTTGGGAGGCCGAGGCGGGTGCATCACCTGAGGTAAGGAGTTCAAGACCAGCCTGCCCAATATGGCAAAACTCCATCCTACTAAAAATACAAAAATTAGCCGAGCATGTTGGTGCACACCTGTAGTTACAGCTACTCTAGAGGCTGAGGCAGGAGAATTGCTTGAACTCGGGAGGCAGAGGTTGTAGTGAGCCACTGCACTCCAACCTGGGTAACAGAGAGAGACTCTTTCTCAAAAAAAAAAAAAAAAAAAAAAAAAAAAAAAAAAAATACACATACACACAAATCTGGAAGAGTATTTTTCAATAGTTCTCCATATTATACATATTAATAAGTAAATGTTTCTGCTGGGTTGATGTGCTTCCTAACAGGTAAGAGAGAAAATAATTAATCTTGGCTTTTTAAGAATGAATATAAGTGAGAAGGCTTCAAATGACTTCAGAATTACTGTCTTGTTTAGACTCTGAATATTATGGTACAGGATCAGTAAAAATTTATGTTTTAAGTAACGTAATTATAGAAAAATACTATTTTCCATATGGTAGGCTATGTACAACACCATGAAACAAAGTGAGAAAGTAGAAAAATAACTGATCCAGGACTGAGAAAAACTGGTTCTAGTGCCAGTTCCATAATTAATAATGTTTATCATCTTGGAGAAGTCATTTAGCTCTTGGAACCTTAGTTCTCTTATTTTTAAAATGAGGAGACAGGACTAGGTTATCGCCAAAGCCCAATTTAGCCCTAAAATCCTGTGCAGTGGAAGGACAGTACAATTGGAAACACATCCTGGTAATTACTTTCTACTCTTTAGACATCTGTTTACATAATTATCTAATTTAATCATCATCATAACTGTCCAGTAGCATTTATCCACAGTAAAGCTAATGACATAACCTCTTCCTATATCCCTGTGATATCTCACCTCATAGCTGAATTTCAAAAATTTGTATGATCTCAGGCCGGGTGTGGTAGCTCATTTCTGTAATTGCAGCACTTTGGGAGGCTGAGGCAGGTCAATTACCTGAGGTCAGGAGTTCAAGATCAGCCTGACCAATATCTACTAAATCTACCCCATCTCTACTAAAAATACAAAAATTAGCTGGGCATTGTGGCGTGCGCCTGTAGTCCCAGCTATTCAGGAGGCTGAGACAGGAGAATTGCTTGAACCCAGGAGGCAGTAGTTGCACGGAGGTAAGATATGCCACTGCACTCTAGCCTGGGCAACACAGTGAAACTCCAATTCACACACACACACACACACACAAAATCGTATCATTTCACACTAGCTGCATAATATGGCAACTTCAAAATGCTATAGTAGATTTTTTATGTGGATTACTTTATTTCCATTGAAATTTTTAATTATTTGAAATACTGTATAAAATATTTTCATTTTATAACTAGAAAGATAGTAATTTTCTAAGATTTAAAAATGTATATACACAGTTATGGCATAGGCACTGGGGAGAAAACCTCATAATTTCATTGGATGACTGCAAAAATTAGCCTATGTGGATTAAAAAACATTTTAGGATTCATTGATCTAATAGACACACTTTGGCTTTAATAAGGAGTTTAAAATTTGTCAGGATAAGATATATAGTTTATAAACCCTCCTTAAGTGGATTTCTGAAATTTGGAATACCAAGGAAACCAGAAAAACAAGAGAAGCATGGGTTAAAAATTCTCTATCAACTTGCAAAAACTTTAAAAACATCTGTTTTGGTTTTAAAAAATATTCATTTTCAAGTGCTCCTTAATTGAAGGGGAATAAAGTTATTAACAGATAGGTATTATACTGGCTGTGCATAATCATTTTTATTCTAGATTTTTAGAGTTTTCTTTCATGTGAAAAAATATGCTAATTTTGTAGGGTTCTTTTCATAAGAAAACGCTTTATCTACTAATCATGACAGCAGGAGCACAAAATACAGAGTAAATTATTTCAAATTAAAAAGTGCTCTCTCTTTGTAGATATATTTTCTTTTCTAAGTTTTATATATTAAAATAATTTATACACATTCTTTTCAAGATTGAATTTCACTTTACTATCTCTATGCTCAGTAATAGAAAGTGCTCCCACTTTTAGAAGTATAAGTAGTGTGAGATGAGTTTAACTTAAAAAACAACAACAACAAGAAAACAAAACCATGTTATTCCATGAAGGGTGCCACTACAGCATATTCTCAAACTCTATTACTTAGGTCTTCAATCTTGGTTAAAGGAGCTTCCAATTCATCGAGTTAGTGGAAAATGCTTCTAAGCATTATAAACACCATTTAAATATTTCTGAACAATGAAGGTTCAAGTGTACTTTGCATTCTCATGCTTTGTTCTATCTATTCCAATCAATTGTATTGATTTTGCTAAGGGTTAGAAGGTATACTTTCATTGATCAAGAAAATAGCCTAACAGCAAAACTGTCTTTCAATTCAAGACAGATCAATCTCACCTTTGTCTCCTATTAGACACATTATGCTTATTTATTCTGCATCTTTAAATTCCATAATATATAGCTGTTTAAGAAAGGAAACAGACAAAGAATTTTCTATTTTCTTGGAAAATATAACACATGCCTGGGTGTTCCCCACACTGAACTGCTACTGAACTTAGGAGACCTTGTGACACCTAGTCAAGTGCTTGGCCTCAGTTTCAAGTTCACTGAAGAATGTGGGCCCTTTTCAGGAGTTTAGAAAGCATTAAAGAAAAAAAAAAATCTTCCAAAAAATATTGAAATCATTTAGCAAATCAGTGTTTTAGAAAATAATGATGAAGACATGTCATCATAGCTATCTTTTCCAGAGCCCCCGCTCACTTTTTTAACGCCACAGTGGAACTGGCTGAGCTATAAACAATTCATTGGTTCTGACAGCTTACAACTTAGGAAACAGAATGATCCAAGTTAAGTTACCTTAGAAAAATAATACAATAGAACAAACAAAAAACTCCTCACACAAGACAGTGCTAGTATATTAGTTTCTTTGGGGAGGTATTTTGTTAGGCTCTGTATACCAAACCACCAAGAGTTAGCATTTTGACTTTTACTAGCCTGGAAAGTTATATGCTGATTAACACTCTTCCAAACTCTCCATACAAAGCTTTACTTTGATAACAAAGAAAACATTCACAAATTCTAAAGCCTCATAGCCCAAGTGGCCCACAGGCATGCTAATTTTTTACAGTAATGTTTGACTATATTTCTTTATATAGCAACTTAATTAATGTATTTTCTCTTATGTGACACTAGCCATAACTCACTGAGGAAAAGGGTTAAGTTAGAACTTATGTTCAGATACATTGCTATTATAAACGATTGAGTTTAAGAGAGAATGTATTCCCATTCCTGTGCCTGGCAAAGACATGTTTTAAAGTACACATTAAACAAAAGAAAACTGCTTTTCAATTACTAAATGCAGTGCTCAGTAGGACAGAAAACGTACTGCTTCTCTTAAATGCTAGACCTTTAAAACATTTGCTGGATGACAGCACTATAAAAAAATACAGTTTCTTTAGTAAAGAATTAAAGCTGAATATGCAACATTTCTTAGAAGCATTGAATAAGTCTATTTGTCCAGCTTACTTTGCAAAGACTGCGTAGAAAACAGCACCATAAACACTTTCAGTCCCCACACAAGGGCTAAACAAAGAGTCCTCTTTCTAGCCATCTAATCGGGTAATTTATTTTTTCAACCATCACATAAATCGAAACACAGCTGTAACCAATGACTTGCAGATCCAGTTCCCAGCCAGCTGGAATCAGTTCTGCTGAAACAGCAAGATTTTTACATTGTTCACTTCTGTACATCTGGAGAAATCATTGAGGTTCAAAGGTGACCAGAAAAGCTCTTTAAATAAATTCAACTGACAGTGAAGATTTGCCTAAGGATCTACAAACTCTACATTCACTTCTACAAAATGTTCATGTCATGAAATGAATGCTTATAAAGGCTATTTGCATCCTAGTCAATATAGACTTTATGAGTTGCTAATTGAATTAAGCACTTAAATGCCAACTTCTTTCAAAAAGCTTACATAGGTTTCCTCGAAACTTTTTCCTAGGAGTTGTTGCTGTTTAAGGACGGTTGTATTAGAATACTACATTACAGGCAGAAAATCAACCATAAGAACCTGTAACAAAACCAGATACTAGAAAGGTACCTACTCATATCTCAAGTTCAATCATGTTTAGCTAATATAATCCTCTATTTAGATAAAATGAATAAGAATATTATCTGAAAGAAAGCAGAGCTGGAATACCTCCATCAAGCTAGGCAGGCAAATCCCTCAAAGGAGCCAGAGTCCTGAGAGAAACAAATGAGGGTTAGGAATGTTCCACATGCAGTCTTGTAGGGAGGTGATTCTGGCACAAGAAGGAGAGAAACCTACAAGCACCAACAACTTTTGCTCTGCTTTAGAAACACATAACTGGACATAGGGCAAAAGCTAAGACTCCTCAAAGCAAAAACAGAGGCAGTCAATCTTTGACGTAAAGAGCCCTACATAATAATTGGATAAACTTAGAATAAATAAAAATCTAGAAGAAAAAATGTATTATTGGCATTTATATTATGCACAGTATATCAACTCCAATGCGTCATTTTCTTCACAAAAGCCATCAAAAAGATACCTATTTGCGAAATAAATATATATATCTGATAAACTCTCAAGTAAGTTTTTATTGTGGTTAGACAAACAATGTACAAGCGAATCACAAATGCATTTTACTTTTCTTTCTTTAGTTAAATCAGTATACAGGGAAACAAGTTATTTTCATTATTTAACCTTTTTTTTTTTTTTTTTTCCAAATGTGTGGGCATTTCAATTATAGTGAATCAATAATCAGTAACTTCCTTAGGCATTCTGCCTTGAAAAAGATTGAACCAATAAATAGTGATAATGTATAGTTCTCAGTTCATGCTGAATGACAGATGGTGATCACGTAGTGAGTAGCAATTCACAATTAGATATTAAATTCATATAAAGATATTTAGGTTCAACTTGTTAAGTGTGGCTGATTTTTACGTGTCAGTCACTGTGTACACAGGCTATAGAAACATGGTCTGGAACAGTTAGAAATGTGATTTAACATATAATAAAGTATTCAATATGCTGAAGATTACCTTTAAGACTTTCAGGGTAATGAAAAATTACACCTACCCAAAAGGCGAGTGATCTGCATTCTTGTCCACCACTGGTTATTAACTCACTATAGGATGTGAAGGAATGGGATCTAGACGGGCACACAACCTCTCTAGATCTCCCGTAGAATAAAGATTTCATGTTGTTTCCAGCGGGGTGGAATATGCAAGGAATTTTTTAAATCCTGATATACATCTGCCAATACTACTACTTCTGAAATGTAAAATCCCAAATTTTCTCCCTTAGAAAATGTCATTAATTTCTGAGTGAACACCATTTTAAAAAAAACTCTCCTTTTTAAGATATGAACCAAGCAATCCAGAAATAACTAGTCTACTAACTTATATCCTTGATTAGTAGAGGAAAGTTAAATTTATAGGGAAAAATTTGTGAATGAACATTGCTTGAGTTTATGAATATATCATTTAAAAGTAAGCAGCCAGTTAAACATATCATTGTTTTAAAATTGGACTAAAATTAAACATCTCCCATACTCCTGTCTCTACTGTGATATTAAGGTATTCTTCATAAGTAAATTCACATGACTGAGTTTTCAGTTTATAAACATTTTAATGATTTTAATTCACATGTATTCCAGAATCCTGTGGTTCTGTGATGTACATATAGTTATTCAAACATACCATGTTTCTAAAGCATCTGTAACATACGACAATTTACATGTATTATATATGTACAATTTACATATGTTAATATAACTGAAGATTTATTATATTTGTAAGAGTAAAAACGTCCAAGAACTTTTATTATTTATGATAGAATGTCAACTGAACCAATAGCAGTAGAAACTGTCACACAAATACTTGTTCAGGAAAAAACCAACCAAACAAAAGTGTTTTCCCATAACAATTCAGCTAAAAGAAAAAAACGGGGGTGATGGGGGGTAAATCTTATCAGAAAACAACTTGTTTCAGGTGTTTTCCAACAGATGATATCTTGAAATACACCCAGCTAACATGTAAATTTCACAAGTTAGTTTCTTACTTAAACTTATTATTATCAAAGTTTGATCTGATATTTTTTACCCAGTTTCTTTTCTCATAATCCCTCTAGACTGTAAATTACAAAATAAATATTTAGTATGTGATCCATACAACATATGCTATGAAAACTCTATAGAAAAATGCTCTCTGTGTCACTATAAGCTTGCTAAACTAAAAATGGGTGCCAGGCTTTATTCTTTTACAAGAACTAAAAATAGGTTTCTCATCTAGATTTGAGTTGGTAGACTGAAAGAGAAAGTACTAAGATTGGTGAATATTCCATGTCTATTTATGAACATATTTTACTTTTATTACTTAGTACGTTGATATTAGCTTGACTCTTTTTAAAGAGTAGAAAAACATGGCATTTTATTAATGTTGCAAGTTTTTGTTAATCATATTATATATAAAATATTGTGATAATGGTTTCAATTTCTTAGAGCTAGGTGTTAAGAGAGTCACAACATACATTTTTAAAGTATGTATTTAAATATAATTGCCATTAAACTAGCTCTAAAATTATGTTTGATTATTATTTAGTAAGGGCTTTTTAATCCTAATAATGGTTTTGTAATTATTAAGGCAGCTTTTATTTATATTAGTTATTATTTATATGCCTATTTTATTTGTAATAGTACATAAGTCTCCTTGGGAAATGATAGAATTGTAGATATTTAAAAGTAGTTTGGAATTTCGCAAGGTGGAAAGTAATGAAAATGCATATGCAGAGAAGGGTGAGAAGTTTAGTCTTTTTGGATAAAGTAGAACATGATGAGAATATTGGGAGGTGGGACTGGAGAGAACATGGAGTGAAACAGGGAAGGGGCTCATAGACAAGATCAGATTCTTAACATGCATTCTAGAATCTTCCACAATCAAACAATACTTCCAAATTAAGATTCAATAGGAACTGATTTGTCCTTTTTTATTTAAAGAAAAATATGTAATATATAAACAAGTTCTTCTCCAGTTCTGAAGAAGGAGAATTGGACCTTATGCAAAATTCTCATGGATTGTTTAAGTTCACCATTGTATACAAACAGAAATAAAGATTTTTCAAAGTCTACTCTGACCTTGACAAGTTTAAAATTTGATGGGTTTTCTTTGCCAACCAAACTCTGGCAAGTCCAGCCTCCCCCCCGCCCCCTCTTTTTTTTTTTTTTTTTTTTTTTTTTTTCCGAGACGGAGTCTAGCTCCGTCTCCAGGCTGGAGTGCAGTGTGGCAATCTCAGCTCACTGCAAGCTCTACCTCCCGGGTTCTACCTCAGCCTCCAGACTAGCTGGGATTACAGGCACCTGCCACCATGCCCAGCTAATTTTTGTATTTTTAGGAGAGACGGAGTTTCACCATGTTGGCCAGGATGGTCTCGATTTCCTGACCTGGTTATCAGCCCACCTCGGTCTCCCAGAGTGCCAGGATTACAGGCGTGAGCCACCGCACCCGGCCAGTCCAGCCCCTGCCTTTTTTTTTTTTTTTTTAATTTTTTAAAAATCAAGTTGGATCTTTGTTTTGGTTTTTATTTTGTTTTGTTTTTTGAAACGGAGTCTCTCTCTGTCGCCCAGACTGGAGTGCAGTGGCTAGAACTCGGCTCACTGCGATCTCTGCCTACCGGGTTCAAGTGACTCTCCTGCCTCAGCCTCCGAGTAGCTGGGATTACATGTGCCTGCCACCACGGCCCAGCTAATTTTTGTATTTTCAGTAGAGGGAGGGTTTCACCATGTTGGCCAGGCTTGTCTCAAAGTCCTGACCTCAGGTGATCTTACTGCCTCGGCCTCCCAAAGTGCTGTGATGACAGGCATAAGCCACTGCGCCCAGCCTATCAAGTTGGATCTTGGTGATATTCGTTCAATATGAAGTACCAAGTGAAAATAATCAGGATATTTAAAAATCCTAAGATTATAGCTAAGCATTTTGAGTATTTGGTTGGGTTATTGATTACAGAGTCCTTGTTAGTAGGTAGATATCACCAGCCATTTTAGAATGTTTTACAATAGGGTTTAAGCCAAAGTCTGTCAAAAAGGAACATGCCATTAATTTGTGTGTAAATTTTTTGGGAGAAAATTATGTGTGTGTGTGTCTGTGTATGTGAGACACACACACAGAGACAGAGAGACAGAGAGACACACACATAAACACAGAATTTTGTAGTTTAAATCTCTCAAGTCATAGACTTGAAACTCTAAGAGGGCACAGAGATTCCTGTAAAAATGGTTCACAGAGGAGCGAGCTTTTCTTGTCTTTGGAGGCCTAATTAATATTATGTGGCAATGGGTGAAGCTATTAAAAAATTTTATTTTAATTACTAAAATTAGAAACTCTTTCAACATCAGCTGACACTCATGTTCAGGCCAAGTTTTCACCTATCCTTTCCCCCAATCTTACCATCCTCATAGTCAATCAGTTTTAAAGAACTACAATTTCTTCCTTTCTAAAGAGAGAATTATAAGACATTATATTTGAACACTCTTGAGTTTATTTTCTTTCTGGAGGATCCATAAGTCTTCCAAATCGACCATGTAAATCAATTCATTTATCTCTCCCTCTCTTGAACTAGTAAAAATTTCCCAAAATGTTACAGGTACTGTTTTAAGCAAGCCAGGACAGAACTTGTAAATTACCTAATATGCTTTGTTCATGAACTAGCCCAGATGGAAAGATTATATCCATATAATTGTACCCATTAGCTTTCTATCTGTGCAATGCATTAAAATGAAGTGGGGAGGGGGGAGTGATTCTGTGTCAAGTATGACAATACTTTTAGCCTTTTAGAACCAACTTTATGTACGTGAAAATTCAATATGTAAACATTTAAAAAATCATATTCAAACGGGCACTTCAAATGGCACATCTGTGTCAAGAAGGGTTACACAAGGTTATTTCTAGAGCTTTCAGTCACTTGAATTTAATTTGACATATATTTTATAAATATTCACTGTGTATAAGTTACTAAGTTGTTAAAAGAATTACAAAAATGAAGGGAGAAATAGCTTCTGTCTTCAAAAAGTTTAATATGTAGTAGAGAGTCAGATATAGAAATTATGATCTACGGAAAGTGTGAAGCATTCTGTCAAATACAAAGTGCTATAAAAACACAGGAGAAAAAGACGGTAAATACTGAGTGCTTTATAGAAATATTCCAGCAGGAAGCTCCACTTGAGTTAAACTTGAAGGAAAAGGACGGTTCAACAGGAAAATCTAGAAGAGGGAGAAAAGACGTAGTCTGTGGGCTGAGCAGGAGGAAAGGCTCAGGGTGGGAATTCACACAGTTTGGGGGAAATGACTAGTAACTCCAAAAATGCTGGCTTATACAAGAAATGTGACTAGGAAAAATGGCCCGGCAGTTGGATTGGGGGTTTGGTTATACAGGGTGTTTGGTGTACTAAGAAGTAAAAATTTGGGCATAAATGACCAACTAAAATTTTTTTTGAGTAAAAGTTTTAGATTAGCATAAGACACACAACAGTGCTAACAATTACTATGTACTTAATACCAAATCCATACCTAGCTCAGTGCTAGTACATATAAGGCCATTTTATCATCCATTGGGTAAACAGTATTAATTATCAGCAATTTATTGACAAGAAATCTGAGCTTCAAAGAAGTAACGTACCCAATGTGGTACCACTAGTAAGTGGCCAGAATTTGATCGTGGCCTATTTGATTCCATTCATTCCTTTCTTAAGTGTTTAGTCAGATTACCTCTCAAAATTAAATTGCTTTATCTGCAAGTACAGTGTTGAATCTCAGTACACAATAGGATAAGTAGTCTATGTCAGGTCAGGGAGCATTCTGCGAAGAAACTATGAGTGCACAGAGATTCCAGGAGCTTCTTTATATTTGGAACATTTTGGAAGTGACAGAGGACTTAAATATAGTTTATTCTGGCCGGGCACGGTGGCTCAAGCCTGTAATCCCAGCACTTTGGGAGGCCGAGACCGGCGGATCAGAGGTCAGGAGATCGAGACCATCCTGGCTAACACGGTGAAACCTCGTCTCTACTAAAAAAATACAAAAAAACTAGTTGGGCGCGGTGGCGGTCGCCTGTAGCCCCAGCTACTCGGGAGGCCGAGGCAGGAGAATGGCGGGAACCTGGGAGGCGGAGCTTGCAGTGAGCCCAGATCGCACCACTGCACTGCAGCCTGGGCTACAGAGCCAGACTCTGTCTCAAAAAAAAAAAAAAAAAAAGAAAAAGAAAAAGAAAAAGAAAAATATAGTTTATTCTGATCCCAAAGCTCATGTTCTTTCTTTTATCACATGGTACTGTTGGTCTCATCAATATTTTAAGTAGTTGTAAAAAATTTCATCCCAGGAATGTATTTGCTTAACAAATTCCCCAATGTTAAGAACCTCTAGGACTTCAAATTTGGGATCATGGCCGGCACAGTGGCTGACGCCTCTTATCCCAGCACTTTGGGAGGCGGAGGCGGGTGGATCATGAGGTCAGGAGATCAATACCATCCTCATCAATATGGGGAAACCCCGTCTCTACAAAAAATACAAAAAAATTAGCCGGGCATGGTGGCACGCGCCTGTAATCCCAGCTACTTGGGAGGCTGAGGCAGGAGAATTGCTTTAACAGTTCTGAGAATTGGGAGGCAGAGGTTGCAGTGAGCCAAGATCGCGCCACTGCACTGCAGCCTGGGCAACAGAGTGAGACTCCGTCCCCCACACACCCCTCCAAAAAAAAATTGGGGATCAAATGGATAGGGTTAAAATGAATACTTTTTCCCATGTGTCTTTTTCCTCCATTTGAATTCTCTCCTTTGTATAACATTGTAGAAGTAAGAAGGTTATCATGATTTAAAGCAGCTAAATAACTTTGGCATAACTGAATAATTGATATCCTAGAGATATTTTACATTTTTATTTGAATTCTATAATGTATCAAGCATAAAACCGTTAAAGCCTTTGCTTGTCAGTTTCATTCATTCATTTTTCCATTGGCTCATTACTTAACTATTTTGTTGTCCATTCACTTCTTATCTGACTACATATTATATGACTGAAGATTCAGCTAAAGATTAGACTTTTCATTATCTTATAAGCCTATGAGAGTAGTCACTGAATACCTTAATGTTCAAGAAAACTTAAGTCATTAAGTTCAGGAACTTAAATATTCTATCCCATGTGGTAGTCTCAAGTTTCATGGTAAAGTAGACCATTTAATGATACATCATGATGTCATTTCCAGAGGAATAAGGTCAGTTCTTGGAACAAAATTTATAACAAAACTTCCATGAGTGTTTTAGATTTACCAGAATCCAGTCTATCAGTTTGGAGGCTTCTTTTTGCATTCCTGTTTCATTCATACTTCTAACTACTGTTTAAAACTTTTTGAAAATAATCACTTAGATTACAGAAAAGTAAGCAAAAATGTGTCACAGAAAAAAGTATTTTTCAGGGGTCTAAATTAAATTTGAAAGTACATCGCACTTCTAATTTGAGAATTAAATACGTAAAAGAGAGACAGATGAAAGAAAACAAAACTTAGAAACTGAGTTCTAATTTTGTCTCTGCCATGTTCATTGTGCAACTGCAGACAGCATACTTAACACCTCAAGGCTTCGGTTTCTTCCTTTAAAAACGCATTACACTACCACAGTGGAATGGAACGTCCATTTGGCAACTTTAAAACCATTGAAAACAAAAAGCGCCATATAAACATAAAATAACATTTCCTTGTAACAGATTGATTTGGGGTTATTTTACCTGCTACTTTTAAAGTAAATTTTGTTAAATGGAGAAGCCTGTAATCCCAGCACTTTTGGAGGCCGAGACGGGCGGATCACGAGGTCAGAAGATCGAGACCATCCTGGCTAATACGGTGAAACCCCGTCTCTAATAGAAAATACAAAAAACTAGCTGGGCAACGAGGCGGGCGCCTGTAGTCCCAGCTACTCGGGAGGCTGAGACAGGAGAATGGCGTGAACCCGGGAGGCGGAGCTTGCAGTGAGCTGAGATCCGGCCACTGCACTCCAGCCTGGGCGGCAGAGCAAGACTCCGTCTCAAAAAAAAAAAAAAAAAAAAGTAAATTTTGTTAAATGGAGAAAAAAAAAATCCCAATTCATGACTGTTTCTTAAACTTGGCTTCATGTGTCTGGAATGCAATGACAGAGTTGTTGATTTTTGAAGATGTGAAATGCAGCAAAAACAAGAGGATAAAGTCTGAACTCCTATTGATTAAGGTACATAAGGTGTAGTGGGGTAAAAATAATTAGAGACAACTAGTTAAGTTTTCAGGATCTGAAGGTACTGTTATTTTGAGTTGAAGAAGCAGATGAATACAGTTTCCAAACTATAACAATGCCATCTCAAGTTACATATCCCTTCCAAAAGAGTTCTAGATTTAAAGAAAACAATGACAAATATGAAAGGCATTTTAGACTCCTTTGAAAAAGCAACTTTTGTGATTATATTTAAAAAAAAAAACTGGTTGCACATAGACCCTAAAAAAAAAAAGTCCACTGATGGGAAGGAGGAGGAGGCAAGTGAACAAGTTAGAAAAATCTAATATTTACAGGTCCTTTTACGGGTTTCTTCCATGCACCATGATGATTTTGTCCTGAGTAGCAGCAGTCGAGGACTTCTTCACTAGAGCAGGAGCAGATACACTGGATGCATTCTCAAAAACCCCAACCAGTTTTAAAGGAATCTGACTTGTGAAAGCAGTAATTTATCCAAACCTCAGGCATCCAACTTCTACAACTGTAAAGTGAAAGTATACGCCCATATACCTTGGAAAAACATTTTTCGTTTTTAATCTTTGTGGGTACACAGTAGGTGTAATATTTATGGATTACGGGAAATATTTTGACATAGGCATGCACTGTGAAATCACATCAGGGTAAACAGGGTATCCGTCAGGTCAAGCATTTCTCCTTTGTATTTCTTTTGAATAATATTTATATCGTCTTTCCCCCTTTATATTTAGAAAATATTCAATAAATAGTAAGAAAATAGCTGGTATAGTTCTATTTCTGACTACCCTGCATCCCCTGTTCAAGCAGCTTTGAGGGTATTTACAAAGATTTTTATCAATATTCTAGATAATGTTCTAAAGTAGACCTCTATTAACTCAAAGAAAATTTCAAATATATATGCCACATTGTTTAGAAGTGAAAATACTTTAGTAAAGCTTATTTCTTGAAGAGAAGGAAAACATGTTGCTATTGCATGAATTAGAAGCATACATTACAACAACAAAGGGACAGCAGCAATAGAACAAAGTTGAGCTTGTTTAATAAAAACTGCTTACTCATTCATTCATTCTTCACAGTCAAAACCCTTTTCACAAAAAGGCTATCATGAACAAATCACGGAGGTGGAATTTCCAAACAAAGAGGTAGTATTTGACCTTCCTAATTTTTAGGATAGCTACCTAAATTGCATCTACAATTCATTAGGATCCAGGTAATTTAGAGTTTTTACATACTTCAAATATGTCAGAAATTTTGTGTTCTTTTATTCGGAATGGTTTGCCTTGAAAAACACTGAGTTAAGAATTTAAAGAAACCCTAAAATTTTCCTAGAGATTTTGTACAAAATGTGCTAGAAACTGTTTTTAAAAATATGAAGACAAGAAAGAAAAGTCACAGTCTATTATTGAGGAGAAATAACAATGGAACATAATAATAATTTTAAAAGACGAAATTCCTAAGGGCTTCAGAACTTAACAACATATGAGGTTCAAGCATATTTCTATTACCTTCCTCACTCTCCTGTTTCATAGTTTATATCCTCTTCCATTTAGGATTACCAGACAACCTCCGTATCATCTACTACTCGTCCACTGAGCAGATGTGTTGAGATAATGTGAAAACCATGCCTTCATTCTTAATCACTTAACATAGCCTTGGGATAACAGAAGTCCTACTCCAGTTGGCCAGTGAATGTACCTCTATTTCTACATTCAGGATGCTTTGTTGCTGCCATTCCTATCATTTCCACTGGCTTTTAATCACACTTTTAAATAGTTAATGCATCAGACCCAGTAATTTTGTGACTGTCCCTTTTTCCTTTGAGACTTCAGTGATTACGTCAGAAAACATCTTACTCATTGTACTCAGTTGTCTTCATTTGAAGTTTAGATGGGGGTAGTTTAGCTGGTATTTTGTTAGCAAATGCTGATTCTATTTAATACAGTAATTTTTAAAAATGTGCTACACCTTGTTTTCAAGCAATAATATCCCTCTACTTCTTTCTTCTTAATGTGTACAAAATTCATTGTGTGTTTTCTGATTGTGACTAGAACCAAGAAAACCTTTAAGTCCTCCCCAAGAGGAACAATGAAAGGGCTGTAAGGAAATATAATTTAAATAAGAAAGAACTAGCTAAATTGGGTTCCATGTATGTAATAATAAGTTGGAGCTTTAGGTCACACTAACCATGTTTCCAATATTGAAAGAAAATTCATATACCTTGAGACCTGGTTATTAGAGAACATGGCTTAGTTCCAGGTTAAGAGTGTTGCAGAACAAGAAAACCACTGCCTATTAGCCTTATCTGAAATTAACAGTAATTTAAATTTTGAAAAATTATTAGGAGATGATTTACTAGTTTTAAAATTGTTATTGAAGGATGGATCTAATTTATGTATGATTTAAATAATGTGCACATCTATGGAAAGCTAACATAACAGGCTAATAATATAAGGCTCTCTCCTCCCTGGTGAAAATAATAAACGGAAAAGAAAATGCTGGAAATGATTAGAGACGCATGCATCGAGAGGAAGGACAGCTGCCCATAGTTCTAGCTATGGGCAGAACTCTAGTATTGCTCTAGCTATGTTGGTATGAACTGCTGACTCAATCCCTTGATGCAGACTCACTAATCAGTTTACCTGCCAAACACATCCTTGTTCTTCCTGCCTGAGACTGGACTCACCTCTGCTACTAGGAGGTAAAAGGTGGCTCAGAGGCAGGTGGAATAATGATTAGTTGCAATAAATACTGTAAGTAGAATTGAACAAAGCCTAAAATCTGAGCTTCAAAAAACTATTTGAATATCAGCATTCTAAGTAATCCAGTGAAACTGAATTTAATATAAGCAAAGATAATTACAGTTATAGACATTTGAAAAGAAAAATTCATGAAATAAATTCATTAATAAAGTATGAAGAAAATATACCCTTCTACTAATGCATAATAACCTGGCATTTTGGGCCTGCACACTGGCAAAGAGATGTGAATTTTGGCTGCTCCAAAATATATGAGTATCCCTGAGAAGAAGGGCCCAAAACAACTAAGCCACTTCCAAGATAGGCATTTCCTCTTTTTCAGAATGTGTATTAATGTATAACAAATGCAAGAAACAGGAATATTATAATTATTAGCGAATTAATTTTTTAAGACTTTCATATTCTAGTTATACGGATATGGTGATTCATAGCTATTCACAATTAAAAAGTTTTATTTAAATAAGTAGATGTAATTAAAAAGAATATGCACTATTTCAAAAAAAAGCAAGATTAATGCAGACAAAACAATTAAATAAACAACATGAGAGTAAGTCTTTCAAAAGAGAAGATAACAACGACTGTTTCATTTTGAAAACTTGTCATTTCCCTGCAAATAGATAATGAATGTCAAAATGCCTATTCAAACCCTCACAATAAAATGAAATAACTTTTTTTTCCCCACAAAATCCATGACTCTAAATATCCTGAGTGGAAAATGTTTCACATATAGGTATATTAATTATGGAATTCAAAGTAATTATTATATTCAAATACAAATAGTTCAATACTAATGGTAGTGTTCAAATACAAATAGTTTATTGTGCCAGTTTATTCTTGTGGCCCTCACTAACTCTTATATGTATATAAGCACAACTAATTCATCATAAGAAGACCTTTCTTGTTGCTTTCTTGTATTAGTTTAGTTTTAGTTCAGCTTATTAGACAGACTCAAGGAGAAAATGCACCTGTAAACAGTTCTTCATCCCAAGCTCCAGCGGAAGGAGAATATATACAGGCAACAGTTTTTGAGGCATTAAAAGTAGCAGCCCCAGGAAGGATAAACACAGACTAGGAAAGTTCACACTACATATTGTGAAGCGTTAATTGAAGAATGTTTATTTGGCACAAGAGACCCCCTTTTTTGTACATTCCATAAGATGGTGGTGTCATGTGTATATGGCTATGACACCTTGCAGCAATGCATTCTTCAAAACAATTTCTAGATGATTTTTAATTACTTTTCTTCCAATACTATGCAGTATTCCTACACTCAATTCAATCTATGTTTTGGAACAATAGGCGCTGACAATGTATTTTCAAATAGATTAGATATCTTTCTACAATACTGAAAAACAGACCTCATATCTAAACTCAGTTCACTGCAAAAGATTGCTATGCATGCACATGTGCACATATGTCAACTGCCCAAGGGAAGAAGTGGTAAAATTGGATATTTTCTTATGTGTAATACTTACTTTTCTTGGTTTTCAGGAAATACAAAGCCCGAAGCCTTTCTCTTATCCAACTGAACAAGAAAATTAGCAAAGAAATTAATCTAAGTCAACTACAGAGGCAAGAGAACCACATAAACATATAAGGAAGATTTTTTTTCCCCCAAGGAAAAACATTAGTGTCCACTGTTGAAAACATTACAATTAATCATTTTAAGTAAGAGCTCCTAGTATTGATGCACAAGTTTGGCGATTTTAACAGCCAGTGAGTAAATGAGAACATCAAAAATGTTAAGGTTTGAGTAGTCTCAGAGTAAATCCCTTAGAACATTGAAGACTGGGAAAATCTGAAAAAACATGGGAGTCTTGTATCAGTCTTAATAGTTCAAAGTAAAACTTGATTTTTTTAGTACACATTAAACTTGATTTAAGCATTATGGAATGAAAGTTGCTAGATTCCCACACACAAAAAACTTTTCCTTTAATTGACTATTTTACAATACAATCCATAATTTTCCACTTCTTAAATATTAACGTTAGGTTTCACAACAGTAGTCAATCATTAGAGGAAGTAACTGGATATCATGAACGCCTTTCAAATTTAAAAGATCTAGATTCTCTTTCTAAAGCTTTTCTTGAGAAAAAGAAAAATAACAAACCTGCTTTCAGGCAAGTGACAAAAGAATATCGTAAAGTTATAAACGCACAGTATTAAATATGGACAGAAACCTCAGAACCATCTAAAAGGAAACCCTAAAAATCTCCTCATCTATATTCTATAAAGGAAATTTAAGAACCTAAAGCAATGATTAAATAGGATCTATAATCAAATTAAAATTTGATGTATAATCAATTTAAAAACAATCCATTCTATTTGATGAGAAGTGTTAAGATTTTTAAAAATATACATTTTATGAATCTAGGCTACAAAATATTTGGCCATAGATATCACAGGCTGACAATGCAGGTGGCAATTCACTACTCAAGTAACTCTTTCCTACTTCTATTTAATATTTTATGCACTGTTCCACAGGCACAGTTTTAGGTTCAGGTTGGAATAGTTATTATTTAGAATTTTATATTCACTTTTTAACTTTCAATCTTGAATATATACAATAACTCTTTTGATGTTTAAATTATAATAGTTAGAACAGTTAAAACATTTTTCACATATATTTTTTCACACTTGTTCCCCCAAATTATTTTTTTAAAGGCCATCACATTCCACACATACCCCACAAGAGGAACTTGAGGGTAGAAAGTCAATTAAAAATGGGTAAAGGATATGGTAAGTATGAGCGGCAAGGAGTAGGCACCATCTTGAGTGGTATAGAGGGGGCGTATCAGACTAACAAGCCACATTGGTTTTAAATCAGAATCTCACTCAGAATGTTGCAGATACACTCCCTCCTAACTCTTGATGCCCCTCCACTAACCCACAGACATAGATAAATTCTCTTTGGAGATCTCGTTTTGTAATGTATTCTATCTTCTATAGATTATTAGTAAAGGCAAGACACTTAAGTTAATTTATTCTTCCTGAGAATGATAAAACTCACAAATGCCTAGAATAAGTAGCTTTAGTATTAGGAAAACACCATCCAACTAACATCCAGGAACTGACAATTTTTAATTGGCAGAATGGCATAAAGAAATATACACACTTTGGGGAAAGCATGTTTCTAGATATTTTCACTTGATTTTTTTTTTTTTCTTTATAGAGACAGGGATCTTGCTATGTTGCACAGCCTGGGCCCCACGCATGTGCAGTTGGGAGGCACTTTCGCCCACTGGGGGGACCTCTGTTGCACTGTTTTTTTCCTCCCACATCACACAGATGCCTCGACCTCCCCTTTCAAGCCTTCCTGCTGCTTTGGGCTGGCCCCCGTGGGCCTAAACCAGGGATGCCCAGCATCCCCGAGCCCCGCACAGGCGCGGTTGGGAAGCACTTTCACCGGTGGAGGGGATCTCTGCCTGATCTCAAATTTCTGGCCTCAAGGGATCCTCCTGCCTTGACCTCCCAAAGTGCCGGGATTGATTACAGGCATGAGACAGCATGCCCAGCCTGTTTGTAGCTTTTGATCCCGTAAAACTAACTTGTTTTACTAACCCTATCTCATATGAAGAATGGACTAGAATTTCATGCTTTAAGAATCAGAGTCAATTAAGTATAAAATTCACTTTTAATAGAAAATGACATTATAGGCAATGACAAAAACCATTTATCCAAAAATATTTTATTTAAATATTTACATAAAGACAAGTTTTATAAGCAAGATGGAAATATATTCAGGGTTTGTTCTGTGGTAAACACATACTTCCATATCTTCTATGTCTATAATTTAGAAGAGATGGATTGTTAAAAGCAAGATTATGACCTCAAGTTAATATGCGATCAAAATGAAAAGTAAATGTTACATTTGATTCCTCCTAGAATATGAAGCTGAAAGATAAAGATTTTTCTCAAACAATATTGAAGCAGTATGCCTATCTGATGAAACTGTGATCAAATATGCCTTGCAACAGGTGTTAATACATAAGGACAAGAAAAAAAAAAAGCCCAGAAGATTTATAATGAAATCACAGTAAATAGATAATTAGACTTCACTACAATTAACTTGCTTTATTACAGTAGAAATTTTAGTTATGTGAGGCTCATTTTTTAAGCAAAACACAGCTGATATTGATAAAATGTAAAAGAATTGGGAGCAAGTCACTTACATGTATATGAAGTTCTGGAGAGATATTCACAGATATCTATATAGTACCATTAGTGACATAGTACAATTAGTCCACTTTGCTGAATTACTGCTCCTGGTTATCAAGGGTGGGATGAGTTTTCTGACTGGCTTGATTTGGACGCAGCAAGCAGATGGTTGATGAACACTGCTAAGGACAGGGCTTTCTGTTTATGAACTCTATTCACCCTACTAAACCACAGGTTGGGTAGTCTAATCTAGAGTTAAATACTTTCTTCTCCATTCTTGAGCTGAGACAATATATGCACAATAAATTGGAACTGAGAATTTAAGCAAAGAATTCTAAATAGTGACCAGAGGAAAAAAAAGTATCTAGCAAATTCTGGAATTTTTCTACATGGGCTACTTCACCCATTCCTGCTGCCCCGTCAACTTCCTTTATCAGAACTTTTGAGTTCATACATTTCCCCTTTTCGCAATGGGTTTGTAACATTTTATTTGGTTGGTTGGTTTGTTTGTTTGCTTGTTTTTTGAGATGGAGTTTTGCTCTTGTTGCCCAAGCAGGAGTACAGTGGTATGATCTCTGCTCACTACAACCTCCAGCTCCCAGGTTCATGCGATTCTCCTGCCTCAGCCTCCTGAGTAGCTGGGATTACAGGCATGCACCACCACGCCCAGTTAATTTTGTATTTTTAGGAGAGACGAGGTTTCGCCATGTTGGTCAAGCTGGTCTCAAACTCTTGGCCTCTGGTGATCCACCGCCTCAGCCTCCCAAGTGCTGGGATTACAGGCGCCAGCCGTCGCGCCGGGCCACGACTTTCTTTATCTTGATTACAAGAGAAGGGGGCACCAGTGTGAAGCAATGTGACAAATCCAGAAAGGCATCTCTTTTGTTTTCCTACTGATTTTTGTGAAATGTGGCTAGAGGTGGAAGGCCACTGGCCTGAGCAGCCTGCAGCGGGGGAGGTGCGCTTGGAATGTGTTGAATGTGCATTCCTTAGATGCTTGAAAGGGGTGAATGTCCCCTTATTGGCTTCTACCCATCTTCACTGGTTTGGCTGCTTTAGAAGGGGACAGGTACTACTTTTAAACACCCAGTGTGCCTCCTAGCTTTTAATCACTGATGACTCGTGGCTCGTAGGTTTTTTGAAATTAGGCTTTTAAAGCAGAGTTTTCTTTTATACTTATTTGGTTTATGTCTATTCAATTTTTGGTTTGTTTACTTATTTTTAAAGAATGAAGTCTTAGGCCGGGCATGTTGGTTCATGCCTATAATCCCAGCACTTTGAGAGGCCGAGGCGGGCAGATCACTTGAGGTCAGGAGTTAGAGACTAGTCTGGCCAGCATGGCCAAATCCCATCTCTTGAAAACACAAAAATTAGCTGGACATGGTGGCATTTGTCTGTAATCCCAGCTTCTCAGGAGGCTAAGGCAGGAGAGTCACATGAACCTGGGAGCTGGAGGTTACAGTGAGCCGAGATCATGCCACTGCACTCCAGTCCAGGCGACAAAGACTCCATCTCAAACAAACTAAAACAAAAAAATGAAGTCTTCAATTGGGATTCTTCTTCTTGTGGTTGAAGTCTTTCAACCAAGTGTGAGATAAGCCATCGTGCTTAACACTGGAGATACATAGATTGATAAAGCAAGATCCCCTCCCTCGAATTTCCTGGTAGGTTCATGACTTGTTTTTTACGAGCTTGTCATTGCTCTCAGTTTGAATGGCTTGGGGATTATTAAGAAATGCAAATAAAATTATGTTGTTTATTGACATTTACTTTTTTTAAAATCCATTTGATAAAATATTTTGAATTGCCATTATTAAATGTCATAATCTGTCATGGCTCTTTTCTTTTGTCTGAAGAATAATTTAAAAACTATGAGAAGTAAAATAAATCTATTCATCCAGCAACCAGTTATTCTTTAAAAGATTTTTAAAAACAGCAGATGAACTTCTGATCAAAGCTCAGGCACACAGCTGCTTTCTCTAAGAGTGTTGCTAGTTCCTGATTCACCCTAAGCCATCTTCATGCCATATTGTACCAGTTCTTCGCTCATCTATTCTGGTAATGTGCTTATGATCATTCTCTTCTGAGAATCTTCTTTGAATTCCAAGCTATATAAATGACAATACTAAGTTTTCTAAGCAATACACTTAAAACTATTGTGGATTAGGCTTTATATAGACTTCTGTTTGATATTCAAATTAATGTACAATATGAACAATCATGAAAACTAATTAGTTTAGAAATAATATTGCAATATTTAAACTTTCATTAATTTGAACAGGCCTTTGCCTACCTTCTTCTAAATGACGGTAGTTATATACTAAACAGTCAGACATAAAAGAGTATTAAAAGAATATTAAAATAAAATGGAGTGATTTAATATGCACAGACATTGATTCCTTCTTTAGAAATTCTACAGCACAGAGTACATGGTTCTGTCAAAGCCCTTATCATATTGAATTATAATTACTGTTTACAGTCTATCTCTGACTAGGCAGGGAGCTTCAGGAAATTTTAACCTATTTATCTTTGGATTCTCAGCTTTGACATAATGTCTGACACATAGAGGATGCTCAGCATAAATCTGTTGAATGAAAGAATAAGTGAGGAAAGAGAATGGGCTTGATTTCCTCACTCTGTCATTTATGGCACATTTATGGTGTGTGACCTCTTAGCCTGCCTGAGTCTCAGTTTCCTTGTCCGTCATCTGAGTGAAATAAAGTGTAGTAAAGAGCTTCAAAAGACGGCCTGTGACTCTAAGCTATAGGGACTTGCACAAGGGCTAGTTAACTTGAGTATCCCTTTATTCAATCAGAGTTGATTACTTACTATGGGTGAAACACAGCTAGACCAATGGACACCCATTTCCTATTCTTGGGAAGTTGACTCTCCAGCGAAATAAACAGGCCGTCGCATTCGATGTGTTGATTATATTGTGACAAAGGCTGACAAAGTACAGACTCTAAGGGGCACACTGGACCATCCTTCCCATGGACACCAGCAGTCTGGGGAGGATTCTTGGAGAACCTGACATCTAAGACCCAGTCTTCTTTGGGTCAGATAAATATTTCAGGCAATAGGACAGGCAGCACAAGGTCCTGGAGGGAGGAGTAAGAGCCTGATACAATGTATGTAAGGGTAGCTTCTTAAATTCCTCATGTCATAGCCTTGTTCCAGAGATCACGAAGTAATACTTTGTAATCTACGGTTCATCTGTTTCTAAATTGTACAGAAAAATATCTAAGTTAATTTATTTTTTCCTTCCATCATTTAGGAAGTTTTCTTCCTGGAACCACACTTCTAAAAATTACCGAACTTACCCTTATTTATCACTGTTATCATTTAGCACATGTTCTGTCAACAGAAATAGCAGAACTCAGTCTTTGTGATGCAAAAAAAAAAAAAACCAACTTAATAATGTTCCTGAATATATTGCCAATTACTAAATTAGTTTTTAAAAATCTGAAAGTATTTTACCATTGTTTGGCTTCACTGCTCATTAATTACTGGTATTATATGGCTTTCTGACGGTGAAAAGAATACTCTCCTTAGAAATATTTATATTGACAGAATTAGCTTTTTAATAAATATTTGTCACATTATATTGCTTTTTGCGGTTCATCGTCACATACGGGGCATCTCATTAGCATTTATATTTTGTATATTTTATCTAAACACCACAATGGCATGAAGTGTATTTTCTGCTGACAAACAAAGATACTGAACTATGTATTGAGGTCAGTTATCTTAAACCCTTGACTTCTTTAAAAAAAGCAGTGAAAAGAACACGGGCAAACCAGAAAATCTAAATTTGATTCTTGGCATAGCTGCAAGCGAACTCTGTGGCTGCAGGCAGGTCACTTAACGTCTATTTTATTCAATAGTTATTTTCATTGTCCTATTCATTTACACTTTAAACAATGTGGAAACAGTATTTGAAGGCGCTTTGAGTGGAGATTAGTTAAAAAATAAATACTTAAAGTTTATTTAAGTATGGGTAAATCCTAGATCTTAAATTTTTTTAAAAAAGATCCAAATCTCCTTGGGTACTCTTTATGCTTTTAGCACTATTTAAATTCTGTTTCACTGAATCATTGCTGACTTCATAATTATCTTCATAATTATCTTCATAGCTCTGATTGTCTCATTCCAAAGCCTGCACTTCATATTACATGAAAATACTATAGAAAGAAGTGGGGTGTTATTATAAGATCCTTAGGTTTCTTTTAGAAATTTTGATTGCAAAATATGCTTAAAAGATTGATTTCACGAATTGATGGGAACAAATGAACTACAGAATAATTCTTATAATATTCATACCATAAATCAAACAGTTTACTTTGTTCAGTTTTACCATCAAGTACTATACCCACAATTTTCTACAAAAAGAGCCTCCCTTGGAAAAATCTGTTGCCTTCCTGGTTCCTGAAAATACAGAATTGCTAATTACCTTGGAGGATGAATGTGGCTTCAGATCATACATTTATTACACAAATCATTATTTTTCCATCTCCAAATTTCCTAACGATACGAAACAGCTTATTTTAATCAAATTGGTTTTCCTCATGCTCCTTAAGTGCAAGAGACGCCCATCTGAGTCTGAAGATAATGATGCCATGAAATGGAAATCTAAGTTTTAGGCCACAGTCAGGGCAATCTTCTACTAAAAATAAGTGGCCATTTAAATGCTACCACATCTTGTTTTGCAAATCTGTCTTCACACAGCAAATAATCATTTTTGGTGCAGAATTCAGTTATAAAATTATCCATTAGTGGTTAGTAATGGACCATAATTTTACATGTTTTTAGAAAGTGCATTTGGAAAATGAAACACTGAAAATGATGGTCATATAAGGAATATTAATATTCATATGAAACAAACTTTAGTGACACATGTCCTTTTTTACTGACAACTACTGGCATAGACTATTTTCCACTTCCTTGAGGAGAAGGGCCTATGATGCCTCATCCAACGGTAGAGATAAATCTTAAGAAATTCTACAACTTATAGAATATATTAATATTTTGCTTTGTAGTATGCTAGCTTTAGTGGAAAAATGAGAAGAATTAATAGCTGTGAGTTTTAAGATACATAAGATAAATCAGAAAGCAGTTTTGGACTATTAAATATATTACAGGCAAACAATATTAACCTGTGTCTAAATCAAATGTAAATGCTTACAGCAAATTTCCACCCTTCATTATTAACATATAACCCAAAAGAGATGAATTTCAAGCAAACGTCAAGAGAGAATTACACTTGTAATTGTACTTTCAACATAAGGTTATACACATTTCCAATGTGATGCCAGTAATGCCAGACGAACTGTGTTCAGTTTCCAACATGGTCAAAACCAATAAAGATGCTTTTGCTGAAAATCAAATTAACTGAAATCATCTAATTATAAATGAAGAAAGTAAATTTCACTCTATTTATTTCATGTTTGTAAAGACATTTGTTTTTTTAAAAAATAAAGAAAAATATGTATGTGATCAACTCAGATGAGATGAAACTGTAACTTGATTTTCACAAAGTAATGAATAATAATGATGATTCGGAGCTAATGTTTATGGAGCACTCCTATGAGTCAGGCTCTGTACTATTACATTTATAATTTCTTTTACCCTCTCCAAGAAACTTTGAGGTTGACGCTGCTTTGCAGATGAAGCATCTGAAGTACAGAGAAATTGAAGAACTTGTTTAATTCCATGCATCCAACAAGTGATCCCAACCTGACAGTCTGACACTTGAGCACACTCAGTCTGTATTTGTTGATGTTTTCTCTCCCCAGAGCAGGAAAATGAGAGACTCATTGAAAGTTATTGCTAGGTTCAAGTGCTAATTACTAAACAAAGACCCTGCAGCCCTAAACCATAATTTGAACTAGCCAGCTGTTTAAATTCAGGACTCCATGAGGATAGGCTGGGGGGGACTTTAGCACAGGAATTCAAGAGTCCTATAGCCTGAGGCTGCTCTAGGAACTTTGCTAGAACTTATGGGGAGAATGGTTAGATTTCTCTCACTGCTGTAAAATATCTCAGCCATATTATTTATTTATTTATTTATTTATTTTTGAGACAGAGTCGTGCTGTGTTGCCTAGGCTGCAGTGCAGTGGCATGATCTTGGCTCACTACAGCACCTGCTTCCTGGGCTCAAGCCATCCTCCCACCTCAGCCTCCAGAGTAGCTGGGACCACAGGTGTGTGCCACCACACCCAGATAATTTTTTGTATTTTTGGAAGAGACTTGGTAAGAACCTTAGAGATCATCTGGCCCATTCTCCAGATGACCAAACTGAGGCCCAGATTCCTTATTTATGTATTTATTTTATTTTTGAGACAGAGTTTTGTTCTGTTGCCCAGGCTGGAGTACAGTGGCACAATCTTGGCTCATTGCAACCTCTGCCTCCCAGAGGCAATTCAATTCAAGCAATTCTCCTCCCTCAGCCTCCCAAGTAGGTGGGACTATAGGCATGCACCATCATACCCAGCTAGCTTTTTATTTTTAGTAGAAACAGGATTTCACTATGTTGCCCATGCTGGTCTTGAACTCCTGACATCAAGCTATCCATAAGCCTTAGCCTCCCAAAGTGCTGGGATTACAGGTGGAAGCCACCATATTCTTAGCTCAACCATAGTTCTAAGGCAGCCCCAACCCAGCGAAGGGAAGCAAAACTGCACGGCGTAAAAACAACATGATGGCAGAGAGGGTATCTGAATTCAGACGAAGCCTTAGTTCCCTCATGCATAAAACACAAGTCCTATAAACTTTTCTGCTTCTCTCTGGGTTATTATAGAGTAGAAATAAGCAACAAGAACGACAGTGTCTGCAGACAGCCAAGGTTAACACAAAATTGGCACTACTGTGAAATTAAGGTTGAAGCAATTAATTGTTAGACACAAGAAAGGAGCCCCGAATTTGATGCCAAGGATAGAAGATCCACATGTCTAGATCGTCTTAGCCAGGAAAAGTAAGTAAATAAATACATAAATAAGTTATTGCTTCAGCTTTACTTTTCCCTTGGTCTGTCTCTAGGGGTATGCATCATTAGAACTCCGAAAACAGGTAATCACATTATACAACCAGGAGAGTTCCTGGATCTTAAAAACATCAGTTTTATGTGGGCCACTCCAGGATGTACAAACACTTTCAAGAAAGATTTTTAATAAGTGAATCTGCAAAACAAGATGAGGTTTGAGTGAAAAGAAACATAGTATAACACAAAAAGCGCCAGCCTACAATTAAGAAGCCTGGCCAGAAGTAGTTCCACAACATTCTCTTATTTCAGAAGTATTCATCACTGAGAGTTCACCCTATATCAATCATTGTTGATACTAAGCCAATCAGACAGTCATAGTTTTCTACTTTTTGGAAATTCACAGACTACTACGAAGGCAGACATTATACAAACAATTTCACAAAAATATGTTAGTTATCAATGAGTTTGAACTTCAGTTTTGTTAATTATTAGATGAGGATATTGGAGTAAATGACTGACAAATTCCCTTCACTTCGATTGCGTATGACTTTTTTAAAGTGTAAATCTAGAGAAAAGTCGGAATAGGAAAAGATACAGTGTCAGTTAAGAAATAAGAGAGTGACATGCAACAATCATTATTAATTACATTTTAATGTGAATATAAAGGTTAGCAGATCTTAAAGAATATTACGCAATTTTGCCAGAAATAAAAGTAATTCAAAACTTTTTAGACAGAAAAACCAAAATAAGCAAAAACTTTCATGTCCATCTTTATTGTATCACAATAGCTTACACTTATTGCCTTCCCTGTACCAAACACTTCATAACATAATTTAAATTATGTTATGTCATTTAATCCTATAGGAGCTCTATGCTGTGTTATTATCTTAGTCATAGGTAAAACAAGTGAGGTTTATACAGACAGAGATAGCCGCGTAGCTACAAAATGACACAGCTACATCTGAGCTCTGATTGTCTCATTCATGAGCTCTGATTGTCTCATTCCAAAGCCTGCACTTACGGACTCTTGCCTTCCACTACACACCACTGCTCACGTGCTACGTTGGTGCATAGAGCCCCACCGTGAGTGAAATATAAAGTAGTGGTGTACATGTAGGTACTGGGAAATGGTGGACTAGGGAGATGAAGGCACAGCCTGATAGTTTATGTTGGTGTATTGGAAGCAGATTATAAAGTTCCTTAACTCTCCTGCAGAGGAATTTAAACTTTATTAGTAGGCAAGATTACAAAATCTTTACAAAATACATACTACTCTTTGAATAGAGGAATAAAGAGAGAGAGGAAAGAGCTTAAGAAGGCTAAAGAAAGCCAGAGGCTCAAATGAGGGTCAAAGGGAAGTATTGTGCTGCAACTGTGTAAAAAATGTAACTTAGTATGTGGGACAATTTTTAAAAATCCAATTATTTAAAATATTCACAGAAACAATAAAATACCTATGTCACTCTCAAATGTGTCATTAAACAACTGCAATATATTTTGTATTATGTGTAATAAAGCATGGATACCACTATTTACTCATGCATTTATTCATTTGAAAATTCTTGACTTGCAAAAAAAAAAAAAAAAAAAACAGATAATTCTTGACTTGGTATATGCTAATAATTAAGTCAAATTTTAAACTGAAAAGATTATAGAATCATATAATCACAGAACATTCTTGTGTGACAAAGAATCATGTCCAAGAACAAAAGAGTTAAATCAATTTGTCAGTGACTGGAAAACGAATGGAATTCTTAGCCTCAACCAGAATTAGGTCTCACAAACTGTCTCTCACACGTCTGCTTCACTTTAGTGAAAATTGCAGGGAATAAACAAACATTTTCTGATAACTATAAGCACTGCAGCTCGGTATTTTCAGTTCTAGTTTAATTCTGGGACCATATGATCCTATAACACAGAGGAGGAACTTAAGTCTCAAAACTTTGATTTGATGGCAGGACTTGGGTTGCTGCCTTGACCTGTGACTATGCAACTTTGAAAATAACTTCTTTGTTTTTTGTTTTGTTTTTGTTTTAGTTTTTTTCTTTGAGACGGAGTTTCCCTCTTGTTGCCCAGTCTGGAGTGCAATGGCGCGATCTCGGCTCACTGCAACCCCCACCTCCAGGGTTCAAGCGATTCTCCTGTCTCAGCCTCCTGAGTAGCTGGGATTATAGGTGCGTGCCACTAAGCCTGGCTAATTTTTGGTATTTTTAGTAGAGATGAGGTTTCACCATGTTGGCCGTGCTGTTCTCCAGCTCCTGACTTCAGGTGATCTGCCTGCCTTGGCCTCCCAAAGTGCTGGGATTATAGGTGTGAGCCACTGCGCCTGGACAAAAATAACCTCTTAATATTTAAGTACTAATGTCCCTCCATATAAAACAAAAGAAATGGTGCCAAATTTACATAACAATTCCCTCATTAAATTAAAAAAAAATTCATTATGTGTGAATACGTGGCCAAGCACATGTGTGTGCGGTGTGACTTTGGGTGACACTATGAAAGTTTCCAGGTTTGTTATTCTCTGCTCAGGGCTCAGGCTACAAAACTAGGAAGGAATTGGTGCAGTGGGGCAGAGGAGGGGTGGTGGCTGATGAATGTAGGGAGAAGACCTGGCTGGAGAGCTCAGCGCCGGTGAGGGTCTGAGCAAAACAGGAAATGCAGAGGGCCACTGAGCTGAGGATGGTTAGGATGGTCAGGAAGGAAGACATCAGGATACGGGAAAGGGTTAGATGGTGATGTGCAGGAACACAGCCAGGGAGCTGTTATCACAGATCTCTAGGCGCCATATAAAACATTCACTTGACTCTGGGGCAAGCACAAGTCATGTGTGTAAGATTTGTCTTCTTATAGCAACAGATGTTTAAAAAGCTAACAAAGATTTGAAAGGAACTGATAGCAACAGATCATGTGAAAACAAATGATGCTTTCTATGAATTGAAGAGTGAGATTCCTTTAATCAGAATGTTCATTTCTTAGCAAACTTTCCCTCCAGAACTTGCACCAAAAAATACTCTGTAGTAACTAATGCAAGAACCACTTAGAATATTACAGAAACCAATCAGAAATACGGCTTAGACACTGTAACAAATTTTTAATCCTCTAAAGTTTATGCTAATGTTATAAACTGGCTTTTGTTTATGAAATGTCATTTGCTAAATCATTTCGTTTAATCATATAAAGTAAACATAGCCTAATACAAATTTTATGTGATTCTGGCATTTAGAAAAAGGGCTTTATTTGATTTTCTATTAATTTAATATAAATTATTATATTAATTTTGTATTTTTTCCCCTGATATTTCATACGTAAATTTTATTCTAGTTAGTTTCTATTCCTTTACTTAATGTGAGTGGAAATATATGGAGAAATAGGCATAAGACACTTCATTATGGAAAATGCTACCTCAATAAAGTTGCCAAATAAAAATAGAAGATGTATAGTCAAAACTGAATTTCAGATAAGCAGTAAAAACAACATGACATATTGGACATACTAATATTTTTAAAGTATTTATTGTTTAGCTAAAATTCAGACTTAACTGCATGTCCCATATTTTTATTTTGCTAAAACTGGCAGTCCTATATCTAAAGTCCATGTTTGGAAATGAAACTCTAAGCAAGGAAATAAGGTCTATCTTCCCTGCTCCCAAAATTATCCATCAAATGTGAAAAGACCTGCTGTGAAAGTCATAGCACTTTCATAGCCATTAGTAAAATAATCAACAGTTGAAATGGACGAACTCATGATCCCAGTTCCACAAATCTCTGACAACACCATAAACAGAATAGATGTCAAGCTTAGATCAAAGTGGATGAGGATGCTATTTTCAGCCAGGCACGTTGACTCACGCCTGTAATCGCAGCACTTTGGAAGGCCAAGGCAGGCAGACCACCTGAGGTCAGGAGTTTGAGACAAGCCTGGACAACATAGTGAAACCCCATCTCTCTTAAAAATAACAAAGTAACTGGGTGTGGTGGTATACACCTGTAATCCCAGCTACTCAGGAGGCCAAGGCAGGAGAATCACTTGAACCTGGGAGACACAGGTTGCAGTGAGCTGAGATCATACCACTGCACTCCAGCCTGCACGACAGAGTGAGACTCCATCTCAAAAAAAAAAAAAAGAAAAAAGAAATAAAAAGATGCTATTTCCTGGAGAGTATTGAGGTCCTCATATGTCCTTTCTGCAGATTTATAGGCCAGGAACAGAGGAGTAATAAAAGTGCATTATACCACTGAACTTCAGACATCTGTGTTGCTTCCTTCCTGGAAGTTATCCTGCTTTGGAAAACCATCCAATACTCTGCCATAGTACTCTATCCAGCCTAGGGAGAGAAGGAAGAACCATGCTCAAAACCTCACAAACTCATAACCCAGTTCAAACATCTCCTGGTCACTATCTAAAGTGAAAATTGGTTACAATGAAATTACCGCATATGCTTTCACTGGACCAGCATGGCACACTGAACTTAGTTTCTACCAAGTTAAACATAAAACATAGACCCATTTTCCTGTGAGAAATGTTTAATGTAATCAATCTTATCAAACAGGTATGGAAGTGCATACCTAGCTCATATGGAAATAACTGGCTTTATTTTTTAAAAAATTAGGAAGAAATTACAGGACTGATCCCCTGATCAAGACGATGACCAAGCCTGACAAACTATTAGTATATTAATTACAGTGTAGCCAGTACCCTCCAGTTTCATGTGAACTAAAATCTACATTTCTCTAGCTGTTCTCATTAATTGATTTAATTAAAAAATTAATTTATACATCAAACATAATATTATTTTGGCACTTGGCTAGATATGAAAAAAATGTACATGCAGACATGAAAATAGTCATTATGTAAAGAGTTGAGGAGAGAAAATATAAACAGGACTTAGGCACACAGAACAGAGGCGGGTAGACAGGGAAAGAAAGACAAAGGTATTAAAAGATTGAGAGAGATAGCTTTTTCTTAGGGAATGAACAATTAAAGAATTCTTTGCAACTTCTTCTCTGGAAGTCTACTTATCAAACTTCCTGCAGATAGTCTAAATGGCTTAATTTTCTATTTATGAGAATACTGATGCTCTTTTCTCTACATCACATGTTTTTATTTTCTCAACTCTCTGGAAAAGTACAACAGGAAGGGATTACGACCCCTATTCTACAGATAGAAAAACGGAGACACTTAAGCAATTTATCATTTCACTTTATTTGCATATACACAGTAGTGACAAGATTGTTCATGTTTGCAAAATAAGCATGATACAAAAAAGAAAAGAATTAACTTCAGATGAATGAAGGGGGACTGTAATTTCAGAAGGAAAAGGTGAGACTTATTATTTGCCATGACCTGACAATGGAAAGAATATCTGAAATGTGGCCTATTCAAACCAGCAAATCCAGGCAGCGGTGCCATGATGTTTTGAAGATAAGAGGACAGTCAGAAAAACAAACAAACAAACAAACAAAAAAACACCTCCCAACATTTCTTGTGACTGCCTCTGCCTTTATAAATTCTGTAGCACTGAGCATGCGGAATCTTTAATAAAGCAAACAATACACTGCATCAGTTAATATGCCTAATGATAATAATTACCTTTTATTCAATTCCTATTACCTACTAGGCATCATGGTTGCTAGAGGTCATGTGCATATAATCTTTTAATTCTCTCAAAAATCTTGCAACATTGGTGTTACAATTTTCACATTACAGATAAGATCACAAAGCACTGATGAAAAGGTCAGCTTTTATCGTTGGTGTTGACTCAGACTCACTATAAACTCGGGGATCCTGACTCCAGGGTGGAGTTTGATCACTGTATTACTGGAGAACAAGGGATAGTCAGTCATTGTGCTCTCAGTTAAATGTGCAATGTAAGACCAAGCTATTTTGAAGGAAGGGTAGCCTTTCCTTCGCCTCTGAAATAATATCACAGAATGGATTCTTACAGAAATGGGTGCCCATGCAGAGGTAAAATCTGAATAGTAGTGAAGACTTTTTCAACCACACCCACCTCCCGCCTCACATTCCCCTCCCGTTCATGCCCAGTTGAGAGTCACTGTTCTAAAAGGTCTTAAAACCCAGAGCAGGGAGGAAAACAATAAGTGAGGGTCAAGTGATTTTTTAATCATCAGAAGTGGGGGAAGGAAAAGCAGAGTCTTCTCTGGGCCCCTATATTATGTAAGAAACTGTGTTACTTAGATGCTTCCCAAATATTAGGCAGTTAATCTCAAGTAGTCTGTGACCTACAGTTTATTGTTCTCCCATGTTTTGAAATACTTAGAATTTTTAAATGGAAATAATCTGAAGTTAAAAAACTGAGTGATATTGCACAACTTTTTTTTAATCCTCAAATAAACATATTACCACACTAACCTAATAAATCCCCAGTTAGAAGCAAATACATTTGCTGTTTTAGATAGGTTAGGCTTGGTAACCATATGCTATTCTATATTTTAAAAACTCAGAAACAGAAAACGGGTCCTTGAACTATTATTGTGTGGATCTCCAAATTGCAACACTGGTCTAGAAAGGGTCTCTGAAAGCACAGGAAGGGCTGGCCAATTGGACTAGGGAAGCTGCACATTCATTTTCAATAAAACAGAGAAAAATCTTACTTACAAATTTTTACTGTGGATACTTACTGCTTTCAAGTTTCTAATTCTCCATCACAGGAGACATTATAACAAAATAGTTAAAATCAAATCCTTTGGAGTAAGATACAGCTGCTTCAATCCTGAGATTTACCTTTTATGTGGCTGTAAGGAATTTATATGTATACCTCCCTGACCATGGTTTTCTCACTTTTATAAGAAGACTAATACTATTGCAGTAGAAGCCATCCTGCTTGATGTCTTTGGAATTGGTAGTTGATAGATTAAAAACATTCCAGTTGACTCTTGAACAACACAGATTGGAATTGTACAGGTTCACTTCCATGTGAATTTTATTCAATAAAACTTAAATGAGTGTGCCTGCCCCTCCTGCCTCTGCTTTTACCTCTCCCACCCCTGAGGCGACAAGACCAACTCCTCCTCTTCCTCCTCCTCTTTGGCTCACTCAACTTGAAGGCAATTAAGATAAAGGGTTTTATGATTATCCACTTTTACTGAATGAGCAGTGGAATATTTTCTCATACAATTTTCTTAATACCATTTTCTCTTCTCAAGTAAACTTTTGTATTATTTATTTATTTATTTATTTTGAGATGGAGTTTAGCTCTTGTTGCCCAGGCTGGAGTGCAATGGCGCAATCTTGGCTCACTGCAACCTCCACTTCCCGGAGGCAATACTCCTGCCTCAGCCTCCCAAGTAGTTGGGAGTACAGGCATGTGCCACCACACCCAGCTAATTTTGTATTTTTAGTAGAGACGGGGTATCTCCATGTTGGTCAGGCTGGTCTTGAACTCCCAACCTCAGGTGATCCACCCGCCTTGGCCTCTCAAAGTGCCGGGATTACAAGCATGAGCCACCGCGCCCAGCCTCAAGTATACTTTATAGCAAGAATATAGTATATAACGCATATACAAAATATATGTTAATTAACTGTTTATGTTATCGGTAAGACTTCTGGTCAACAGTACGCTATCAGTACTTAAGCTTTTGAGGAGTCAAAAGTTACACCCAAATTTTCAACTACATCGGAGAGTGAGGACCCCAACCCCTGTAATGTTCAAGGATCAACTGTAATTAAAAAGGGAAACATAAAAATACATTAAAACAAAAATGTTATTTTAAAAACATATAAAAGTACAATTTTCTAATTTTCCCAACGTTTTCACGTGAGGCAAGTTCTCTCATTTAGCATGAAACTGATGACTATCTTTTTATGTTTCATAAACCACACTCATAAGGCATCACTTTAATAAGCCCAGGTATTCATTAATAAAAAGTAAATGTACTTATATTGTAAAACTGAGAGATGACTCAATCTGTTTTATTTTATTTTTTTTTAGAGATGGGATCTGCCTCCATCACCCAGGTTGCAGATGACAGCTCACAACACCCTCAAATTCGTGGACACAAACAATCCTGTTGCCTCCATCTCCTGAGTAGCTGAGACTACAGGCTCATGCCCCATGAGCCTACAGGCTTCAATCTACATTTTTATGATATATCCAGTAATTTAGAGTTAAATGTTCAAACTTAAAATCACAGTGATTTTACCTACCCAATTTAATTTAGTCCTTCCTTCCAAAGAATTAAGCTACCTTTTTTCTTTGTCAACATTGTTCCACGGGTTTATCTAAGTAATTAAATTATAAATGTATTATTAATTACATATAAATTATATATTGTGCAATACATAAAATTTTTACATATTTAATAACATGTATAAATTTTATAATTTAAAATATATGTGGATTGATAGATTTACAATATTTGTAAATGAAGGCTTTTGATTCTATCATAGTTTACACTGAATTAAATTCAGGCACCTCAAAAAGTATTAAACAGTAACCTCATGCAGTTATCATTAACTTTTTGAGGAAATTATGCACTCCCTTGAAAATCTGACAGAGCCTGGGTTTTTCTTAGAAATACGAGCACGTTGGGCAAAGTGCGGTGGCTCACACCTGTAATCTCAGCACTTTGGGAGGCTGAGGTGGGTGGATCACAAGGTCAGGAGTTCAAGACAAGCCTAACCAACATGGTGAAACCCCTTCTCTACTAAAAATACAAAAATGAGCTGGGCGTGGTGGCACGCACCTGTAATTCTAGCTACTCAGAAGGCTGAGGCAGGAGAATCACTTGAAACCGGGAGGCGGAGGTTGCAGTGAGCCAAAATCACACCATTGCACTCCAGCCTGGGCAATAGAGTGAGACTCCGTCTCAAAAAAAAAAAAAAAAAAAAAAGCACATTCACATACATTTAAACTATTAATATAAATATTTCAAAGGTTCTAAAGACTCAACAAATTCATCCTATGGCTCCTATGGACCTACTATCCTGAATTAAGAACTTTTTTTGCCAATATGAGAAGGAATATCATTACTTTCTGGTTAGTTTTTGGTTGAATTGAATGCTACATAAAGAGCTGTAAATCTCTGTAGTGTTTAATGTTTTACTCATTGGCTTCTTTATTTTGACAAAGTTTTAAAAATTCCTCAAAACTAAATTTAGACTCAATTGAAAAAAAAAACAGACAAACGTAAAAGATGATAACGTAAAACAAAGAAAGCAAAACAAACGCATTCCAAATCAATCTGCATTTCCTAAGTGCATCTTAATTCAACTACAGTAGTTTTCTTAACCATTAGCCACTTTGCAGATTATCTGATGTTCTTAACAGATATCCCAGCTGCTAAATGCTAAATGCAAGTGAGTTACTCTCTAGAACTGCACAGACTGCTACTTTAGCTACAAACCACATGTAGCTATTTAAATTTGAGTCAACTAAAATTAACTAAAATTTAAAATTCATTTTTTCAGTCACACTAGACATACTTTAAGTGCTCAATAGCTTCATGTGGCCAGTGGCTATTGTTCTGGACAGTGGAGAGAGAACCGTTCTATCACCATCAAGATTTCTGGAACGCCCAGTTGAATATGTCTGCTCCCACCAAGTGGTTTATATGCCTCCCTAGAGTCCATGACATTTGCTCCCAAACCAGTTTATGTCAGTTTTGCATATATTGAATTACATAATTTAATTAAATATCACATAAACAAATTGAAATAGAATTGTGAAAAAACTGAGAAATGTTCTATACCTCTAAGTTGAATATTTAGGGAAGATTTAATAAAATTCAGTCACTTAAAAAAACTCATCATGCTATAAAATAACATGAGGGAAAGACAATTTCAGAAGCTTAGAAAAAAAACAGGAGAAAGTAGAATTCTGCTCTTAGATTTCTTTGCATTGGATTTGAACTTAAAGGTGTTCATAACACAACCAAAAATTAGAAATCATATATGATGCATTATAGGATTTATTGAAAGGAAGGATGACTATAATCTGTAACCAACAACCCAAACCAAAAAAAATGTTCTTGGTTTACATAAAATCATGGGCAAATAAATATATAATCAAGTGTTTAAAATTTAAATAAAATGTAGGTGGTATGTATTTAAGATCAATTTATTTTAAAATCTGAGGTATTAACTGATTGACTATTGATCCCAATTATATATATCAAATAAGAGAGCTTCTACAACAGACAACAATATTGACAATACATGTTTTTTACTACTGGAAACTTTGTGTTTTTTCATAAGTGATTTTGTCATTTCTCTTTTACACATTTAGATTTAGACTGGATTAAATTATATTGAAAATTCATGGACAGGAAACTGATCTAATTCCAGATTTATGTATAATTGGTCTTTTAATTAGAACACAATAAAATATAATTAACAATACCAATGTTTCTTTACTTTTGAACTCTACTCAGTTGCCTGACTTCATATGGAGATGAGACTGCTTGAACTTAGTGTTCATTCTATTTAACATTTTGTTTTTTCTGACTTAAAAATGCTATATATTTATCCATCTATAGCATTAATTACCTGAGCATAAGAATGGTAAGAATTTCATTTTTTGTACATTGAGGTTTACATGCAAATACAAACCTACAATTACATATTTCTACTAAAAATATTACAATTACTACTACTACTACACTTCTTTTATTTAAATGACATCAAAATAATATTGCAGTTGCTAATTATTGCTTGACAAATGAATATTTTTCATTAGTTAAATTCAAGAAACCATGTAGACTGTCATGCATCATACATATCTATTTAAAATAACAATGTCAGTAAAGAAGTTGTCTTTTTTATGAACTTTATAATGCCTTGAGAGGAGTAAAGATATCCCAAATTATCTAGTTCAACTTGATGAAAAGATGCTGTTAGCTTCATCAAAATAAGAAGTTTTTTTGAAATTTTGCTTTACTATCTTGATACCTTCATATCAGAAATGGAAAACTGGCTGCCCTTGGGATCCAATTCATATGGACTAACGAGTTATTTTAAAATATCCTTTTTTTTTTTTTTTTTTTTTTGTGACAGAGTCTCACTCTGTGACCCAGGCTGGAGTGCAGTGGCGTGATCTCAACTCACTGCAACCTCTGCCTCCCAGTTCAAGTGATTCCCCTGCCTCAGCCTCCTGAGTAGTTGGGATTACGGGTGCCCACCACCACACCCGTTTAATTTTTGTGTTTTCAGTAGAGACGGCGTTTTACCATTTTGGCCAGGCTGATCTTGACCTCCTGACCTCAGGTGATCTGCCCGCCTCGGCCTCCCAAAGTGCTGGGATTACAGGCGTGAGCCATGGTGTTGGCCTATTTTGAAATATCTTAAAGGTAAATAGGCCTTCTTTGGTCTACCACAGTCCCCATTACTTCCCCTTGTCTTAAAGTCTGGCTTATACTACCTGGACCCAGAGGTTACTTAAGTTTATGATCCCTGTGGAAGCACTTTACATAATATCTTGCCTATCTCATGGAGGGCATGAACAATTGAAACTTGAAGTTGGATTTAGTTACAGTTACCATTTAATATTAACTTTCATTTTTCTGAGCAACACGGTGCTAACAGATTGAACAATATATAGTTTTTTTTTTTTCTTTTTGCTTAAGATATACCACCAATGGCTAGGCCATACTCTCCTCTCTTGGATAAGTGCTCTAGAAGGAGGAGAAATATCAGAATGTAACTGGGGTTGATAACTGCTTCTCTTCGCCTAGAAGAAGGAGAGTGCAATGGTACTTGGAAAGAAATAATTGAAGGTATGAATTTATTTTAAATCATTTTAATTATATGTGTATCATATTTGAGCTTGAAGCTAAATTACTATGTGATCTGTAGCCTTTTGGAAACAACAGTCTATTCTCTAATTTCAATCAACTTGTTTATTAGTTTAATGACACATTAAAATGGAGTACTAACTAAAAATCTAATGACAGAAATTCTAAAATATTTCTTCTTGGATAGGTCACTGAAATGGTTTGAAATCTGAGTTATGTCCACAACTAGTAGATTGACCTTGGCAGAATCATTAAAGAAACTGGGCCTCTGTTCAGTCATCTGGAAAATGGGCCATTTGATCTCTAAGGTTCTTATCATTAATGAATCTCAATTTTATTTTTAATTTCAATAAAGCACAATTCATTAAGTGACTATTGTGTAAAAATTTCCACAAATTATATAGCTTATGGTCTAACCTTCTTATATACTACATAAACATATAAAAAGTAACTAGAAACACAGGCTGACTATGATTGGAGTCAAGTAAGTACTCTAAGAGTTCAGATGGAGAGAAACAAAATCGAGATTTAAGAGATATTGGATATAGGAGAGAAATATGATTTAATCACACCTTCACATAGCACAGAATAAGGTTAAAAATTAAGGGACACACAAGACAATGCCAATTTTAAAAGATCAAGAATTATCATCAAAAAGAATTCCCCCAAAATGTGGTATTTCTAATTTCTTTTAAATTCTAAACTTTAAAAGTCTGAAGAAGTCTACTTAAATATAGATTTGCTCCATTATTTCACACTTTTTTATTTTACTTAAAAAAATTTTTGCTCATTCACCAAAAAGTTCTTGAATGGATCCTATAAGCTAAACATTAAAGTAGGAGCTATGAGTTTGAAACGGACATGGATTTCTTACATAAAGGGGCTTAGATTTATTACAAATTATAGTGATTGGCTGGTTTCCTAAATCATTTCAAATGGCATATCACATGCTTAATCAAGAGTGGGCTGCAGACCTAGGCACCGTTAGACTATTCCTAATACCATGACAATATATTCTGGAGAGTCTGGAGATGTCTTGGGTAACCCATGACTTTACTGCTGAAACAAAGTGTATTGTAAGGTGTGTAGCAGTTCTCATCATTGCCCGTAAGTGATCTAAAGTTCAACTCAAGACGACAGGCATTGATTCAATATATCTATAGTTAAAAAAGTAAAGCACGTACATTACAAGAGGCACAAAGGCAAGTCACAGTCCCTTTGGACACTTGTAAATACTACTAATAGAAGTCAGAGAAATCTCTGTGGGAATGAAAGTGGCAAGAGCCTTGAGGATTCAAAACTGAGAAATTCTATCTTAGAGAATCAGTAAAGGATTTGTAGATGAACATGATACTATCATGTTCAATGACATAATAATAACAGGTACTAGTTTTGCTTGGGCAGTAGGAATTAAAGTAAGAGTAAAGTATTCTTCCGGTATATCTTTCACAAGCAGTCCCAAAGGGTTTTAGAGGTCACGTATAGGTAGAGTTAAGATCAGTTACCTCAAGAGTTCTTCCTCTATCCTGTTGCAGAGAAACTAACCATGGGTGTGAAATAATGTGCAGGAAGACAGAATCCTGTATCAGATCATTTGGGTAATCTTGAGGAATCACCTGTGCTCATTAGTCAGCATTTGATAATAGGGAATAAGATCATCTAAATTACTATTTACAGAAATCATTCATTTATTCTAATAACATAGTTCATGGACTGTTGGATTGTTTTCAAAAAGACTCAGTCCAATTGCCAAGTAATTCATCTGATTCTCTCATAGTTACTTTCTCTCATTAGTTCTTTTAAACTAATATTGGACTTGTCTGGTGAGGCTCAATTGATTGCTTTGCACTTGATTTTACCTTTCTTCCCTCCTTCCCTTCTTCTCTCCCTCCCTCTCTTCCCACTCTAAAACTCCTTCCTGCCTCGTCCCACAAAGCATTTGAGGTAAATCAACCAGTATGAACATAAGATGTATCCAACTTTGTGCCCCAAAATATCAAAAGAAATATTGGTTAAACGAAGTATGATTCACTAATATTTAATAATTTCCTGAATTGTCATACTCTGTTACCAGATGTGAAAACTCCAGTCTACGGTTAAACTTGATCACTTAAAATGCTTAAGGAAATTATTCAGTCTGGGTAGTTGTTTCCCCATAACTGAACGTAAGCCCTCTATATGAACAAGCTTTCCTTTGGATTTCTTAGACATAATTTAACTATTTTAAATTACTGACACCACCAGTGGTCCTATATCTTGGTTTCTTAAAAAATTCTATCAATTTGTATATCTGACATTTGCCATTTATTTATAAACATGTAGCAAGTTACATAGCCCTCATACCTGGAGTAGCAAAATTTATTATGAATCAAAGGCAAACATATAATTCTTGCATGTAGTGTTCTCATCCTACAGAGAAGTTTTAAAAATGTTCTTCATTGGTACTAACTATATCCTCCCCCTTGCAGATTTCTTTCTGTTTTATTGTTTTGTTTTGTTTTGTGTTTTTGAGAATGGAGTCTCAATCTCTCGCCCAGGCTGGAGTGCAATGGCATGATCTTGGCTCACTGCAACCTCTGTCTCCCAAGTTCAAATGATCCTCCTGTCCCAGCCTCCCAAGTAGCTGTGATTACAGGCATGCGCCACCATGCCCAGTTAATTTTGTATTTTTAGTGGAGACAGGGTTTCACCATTTTGGTCAGGCTGGTCTCGAACTCCTGACCTCGAGTGACCCACCTGCCTCAGACTCCCAAAGTGTTGGGATTGCAGGCATGAGCCACCATGCCTGGCCAGATTTTTTCTTATGATTTCTACATGACTAACATAATAAATCATAGAGACATCTTCACCATTCTTCAATTATTCTTCTATTATACTCATTCACTTTAGATGATAGTATATAAAAGAGGCCGTAATTCTAACAATTCATTATAGTACTTTGGTAAGATTATCCTTAAACTGCACGTCTTACTTGACTTTTGTGAGGCACTTAACTCCATTGCACTGTAAGGAAACAGACATTTATTGGCAATTGTATTCTATTTGGCCCATCAATAGATTTGACTTCTAAATAAATACACCTAGTATGGGGAGATACATACATAGAAACACACAGGAAAGGGATCCTACGTTCTCAAGGGAAAAACTATTTATAAAGATGTAATTGTTTACCCATTTAGTTGTCCCTTTCTTTCACCTGTGGGTGGAACTGCCATCATTAGACACAATGGTGTTCCTCTTTGCTATGAGTCACTTTCCTTTTCATCTCTTCATGTCTTTTTGTTAGTTTGTTTTAGATTTATGTCTACCACCTCTTATTCATTGCTTCTTCATTAGTCCTTGCAAATATTTTTCTTTCACAAAGAGAAACAGTCTTTACTACTGTAGACCAGTCAAATTATTTTGCTTGAAGTCATTGGTATTCACTTTCTAAGGCTCACACGTTCTACATGTCGGGGGTAGACATTCCTTCTTCACTACATGGTTAGCAAGTTCTAGGTATTAAGATATTTTGGATGCCTGAGCATTCTAGAAAGGTCAGCACCACATAGCCAGTGTCTTAAGGTTCTTAATATATATTTGCATCTAAACATCTTTTTAATGTATTCCATGTTTCATATTTGGAGTCTTAAATTAAAGTTCTAACATCAACAACTACTTAATCCTGTGTCTGAAAGATGATCTATGTGAGATAGCATCACTACACAAATTATACCACTAACTGCTGCTAAAGTTGACAGCAAACTAAGATTCCACAGAATCCCATTTGCTTTGTAACATAAAAAATATTATAAGGTGCCTTTCCTTTAAACAAAAATGTGTTAATATTCTCAAATTATACTTTATATGCATATTTATTATTAATTTATTGACATGTTTTTGGTTTAGTTGCTTCTGGTTTATTCAACAGATATAGCTGTACAAAAACAAAGGGCAGGAGACGAGGGAAATACACAAAAGACACAAATCTAATTTTTAAAAATCATATTGTTAAATGAGGCAAAATAGAATATTTAGTTGAAATTGATACTAAAAGAAAAACAATTCATCTGGAAACAAAGGTATTTAAATTCAACAGAAATATAGATTATCTAAATGTAGGATTATAAACTGTCATGAACTAGTTAGTAAAAATGAATTTGCTCGATTATTTTTATTCTAGATAAAAAGTACTTCTAAATTTTAAATTATCTGTTTAGGATGAATGAACATATTCAACACTGTCAAAAATTGTTACATATATTACTGATGCGGAGCAGTCCGGGTATTAAATTTAAACAATTTTGGGAGCAATAAATAAAACTCAGAGGTTTGACCAGTGCCATAATTCATTCAAATATTCATAGAAACTCATCACAGAGTGATTATACTCCATTCACTTATCCAATAAATATTTAGTGCTTATTATGAGTAAGGCATTGCAGGCGATACAACGAAAAATAAAACATGGACTTTGCCCTCAAGGGGCTTACAGTCTAGTGTGGAAAAAATAAGCAAGCACATAAATAGCCATAACATAAGGTAGAAAGTGATGTGTCATAAGGAAAACTCAAATAATGTGCCATGGGAGCTATTAACTCTAGCAGACATTTTTTATTATAGTGTCTAAGCAGCCAACATAAATAGACCAATGATCAATTTGAAAATTAAGGTCTGAATTTTGTCAATCTATAGACGATAAAAAGCTTTAATATTAATGCAATTTAAGTCACTACCCACAATTTTCTTAAAATGTTTGAACATGGAGTGACAACCCATTAGAAACACCATTTTGACACTGTTCATAAGCAGATGCAAATGGAATAATCTAATAGGGCTGAAATGATTACTTTAATGTAATAAAGGCTCAAATCAATGATCCAAGATACTCATGACACATTACCTTCTTGCACAGAAAGTGGCTCGATCAGGTTAAAGTGATGAAGAATTCCTCGATGGCTCAAGTGTGCTCCAAGGAAAGCTAGAAGGTTGTACAGTTAACTCCCAGGGTGTAACTCTAAACCATACAACCTACTACCTCAACCCGGATGCACACAGCTTCCAAAGTTGCTTCAAACTCCTTATCATATCTTCAGTCAGCTCCTCCAAATATGGCAGCCATACACCTAAGGGCTTGGCAAGCATATAGATATAATATTCTAACATTTTACCAGTAAACTTTAACTCTTTCTCATAGGACTAACCTAAACACTTGGGTTTCCAGCGTAGGTCATGTAAAATGTCTTCTGACCATTTCACCTGCCATAGTTCTGCTAGCAATTAATAGTAAAAGTCAATTGCATTCAGCCTCATTTTTTCAGGAGAAATAGGCTCAATAAAATCATAGAAATCCAATGGTAGTCTTTAATTTTCTTACTGAAGTTGAAGAGGTACACTAAACACTACTGTATGCACTCAAGTTTCTGAACAGAATCTATTCAGATCCTGGTTCAAACCCTGCTATAAAGGTTCAACTTTCTTATGCAATTTACTGTACATGGAATCGAACTTGAATGGGTGTGCTATAGACACTTCCAAGTTGTTGAGAATTGAAGCCTGCCTTGTAAGACAGACACGATTAAAATAAACATGAAAAACAAAGGAAAATATAATTACTTCAAAAGTATACAATCAACTGGAGTTTAACAGGATTTTACTGAACTATTATTGAATGGCACTGTGTATAGCATTTTGTCAGATTACCACACTGACACAGACCCATAGAAGCGAGCTTGTGCGGTCCACTTCACCACAAGATCGGATCTACGGGTTTATGCCAATGGGCAACATCTTGCATGGGCTCCCTATTAATATAGAATTTGTTGTAAATATCTGATGCAATTAAGAGACAAAAATAATATTGATCCTTTAGTGTAAATGTTTTAAATGCTGAATTCTAAGGATGCATATTCTCCATTAAAGGCCTTCATAAATATTCAAAACTAAATACAAATTTACATGCATGAGAATTTAAAAAGTAGTTTATTGAAACATTTTTCATGAACTGCTTTTGTTTCAATAGTAAATATTTTGGAATTAAACTCTTCTAATTGATGATGAGTTTTAAAAGAAAAAGGAATCCATACATGCATGTATGAATTATGTAATTGTGAGGCATGAATGTAGTATTATGAGCCTATAATTAAAACCAAATTAACTATTAAGTTAATTGTGTATGAGTTAGACCGTGCTTATTTTAATTTTTATAAAACTAGTCTAGTTAGTGGTTTCAAGGAATTGGTAACATTATAACTTTCTCATAAAACAAGTAAGATCTTGTTCACTAGGTAGAGAATACAGGAAGTTATTATCAGCCTTAAATATATACATCTGTGTCTATAGTTGGACTGGTGCTAAAATTTACAATATTTGAGTGAGTTAATATAAAACTAGCCTAAATGGCACGATAATGGCATGATTACTAATACTCCACACTAATACTCCAGATGTATTACATGACATAGGCTATCTTCTTTCCTAAATAAAATATATTTAAACTTACTGTTCAAAAAAGATACACTTAAAATACATGGCTACATATAACTCTCATCTGGTCAACAGGTTGGGCAAAAATAAAATATTACTAAAACATGTTTTAAACCACTAGACAACAAGCAAACACACAAACGAGTAAACATAAAGCCAGCCACATACACTATTTTTTAAGATTCTAAACTCAACTGCAACAAAATGATAAGTTGTACAATCATTAATCATTTCACATCTATAATCATTTAGCATTTCCTAATTATATCTTTATTGTGTAAAATAATACTACATACTAATTGCTTAGTGATTTTGCATATTTTGAAATAAATGTTTTATAGCCTTTATATAGATAATGTGTTCTACAGAATTTTTAACTATTATTTATTCTTAAATTGTTCTCACAATTATTAAAAACTATAGTAAATAATCAACAATCATACATTCAGTTGTAGTAAAAATATTTCAACATATATTTATAAATGCAAATGTGAAATAAGAGGCAGCATTGGGTTTAGTTTTACCATAACTATAAGAAAGCATGTTTGGTTTCATTGTCTTATCAGGTCATGTAAAAAAGATGAAAAAACATGACCTTATTCCCCTCCTCCTGATTTCACTTCCTTTTATATGGTACAACAAATAAGAAAACATATTTTTTTTCTTTTCCTAAATAGCTTTCTAGTAAACCGTATTGCACCTATCTTAAGCGTATGGATGCACAGACATATATTCAATGGGACACAAACTGTCCAATTGACCACAAGAAATTTTTCACAAAGGCAGGTCATAGTACACATTTTCAAATGAAAACCATCAATAAAATTTCAACAGCTAGACTCATAAAGAATATGAAATGAATTCTTATAACAAAACACAGTCAAATAATATTGTTTTTCTTTAAAAATATTACATATTAATTGCTCTTTGTTTTTTATTTTTACCTGAAATGGTTTTCTCCTATGATCACTTTCTTCACTTTTCATATCCATTTTAAGTTTTTCCCTAAAACAACCACAAAAGGAGAAATATCAGACAACTGCTGTCTAGGAGGAGCATCTGAGTGGATAGTGGGAATGAGGGTAGACGATCGAGAAGAAAACTCGATATCAAAATGGGCAAAACCTTTTAAAGTAATTTTTTTTTAAAGGCTTGGAAGACTCATAGGGCCCCACCCTGGCTACTCATATGACATATAAAGTGGTTTCATAGTTTGCATTTATGCGTTCATTTTGGTTGCTGTTGTTTTCACAGTAACAGTTTTGAAAGTGAAAGGACGATGGCTGTTAAAGACGCGACTAGGTTTTGCACAATGAAGTGAAAGCTGAAAAGAGATTTGGATTTGGCATGGAGCTTAATAAGATAATTAAGAGTGTAGAGATTAATGACTGCTAAAAATAACATTTAAAATAATGTTTTTAAACTAAAGGATCTTGAAACATGGAAACAGGTTTATCAATATTAATTAAGCCTGTGAAAGTTGGTGTACCATTAGCTGAGACAGCATGGAGGAACGAGAGCTATTTTGTAAATAATTAGTGAACAATAATCAACAAAACGTTTTATTTGAATGTTATCAGTATATAGGGATTGTGCAATTTCCTGTAATTGTTCATAGAATAGCAAACACAAAGGCAGAATTAATCAGTTCTATATTTCTCATTGTTTGCCCTACATATTTTTAATATAATAAAATATGATTTTAAAAGCATCACAGATTATCAAAGTATATTTTTATCAAAATGTTATAACATCAATTATTAGTATGCAAATTATAGTTTTCATTGGTATATGCTAAATTTTTCAAAAGCATTCTCTTTTAAAAATTATTTTTACACTTGTTTAGAAACATTTTTTATCAAAACTAAAATAGCTGGAATGCATCTGCTAATCCTTTCACAGTGAACCAGGTAAAATTGTTTTTTTAATAAAATGCTTAAATTGCTTAGCAATTTACTTCCAGAAACAGACAAAATAATTACAATGCAATGCAGTTATCTGCTGAGCCAATACATTGCTCTGAACTTAAAACAAGTTTGTATGTACTTTTTCTACTAATATACTTGATATTTCCAATGCGTTTTGCAACTGCTCTAGGACAAGTACTTCTTTTAAAATGTATTTTAAAAGAGCTTGTTATTATGAAAGAAGCTTGTTTTCTACCTAGCAAATGAGAACATGCTCTTTTCATTCCTATTTTTGTTCTACTGAAATCTCTGTAAATAATCTGAATATAACTTCCCCAAAAGTAATCTTATTTACCAGTAATTTAATGCCTATTCTAATATAACCCTTTTCTACTAGTTTAAAAAGTTTCTTCTTTCACATTTCAAATTATAAGTCACATTAAATATTTACTTTTTTTACCCACTAGGTCTAAACATTCACTTTTCTTAGCAAAAACTAATACTGGACACAAAAAGCATAAATATATTAATGCCTTTCCAAAACTTCTGTGTATACCGCACATAAAAACATGTATTGTCTTTTTCATAGAGATTTTTCCATCTATACTTAAGTTTCTATTCTAATCAAAATTAGAGCAAGAGAGGAAAAGGAAAAAGTTAATAAGAGTAAAGTGGGCTATGAGTTACATCAGAGTGAATTGAAAGTTCAAGGATCCCCTTTTATATAACAGTAGCCTTTAAAAGAAAAAACAACAAAAAAAGTTATACCTGATATGAAAGGTGCGATTTCACCAAGTGCAATATATTGCTAATTATGCCATATTGTTTGAAATAATAAAAATAAAGAAGGCTCATTTGGCTATGCTGCCTTAAAAAGCTGCTTTACAAAGCCCGATGTCTCTGTAGTTACACAGCCAATGTTTGCTTTTTTTGGTTTGTTTTGGTTTGGATTTTTGTTTGTTTGCTTTTGTTTTTGTTTTTGAGCAGGAACGTCTCTTTTTTTTTTTTTTTTTTTTTTTTTCAGCACTCTTGCATGTAGTAGGACACACTCAGATTTTCTCTTCAAGGGCGCCTGTAATTTCTTAGAAAAGGACCAGGGTGCTTGTCTTCTTTTTCTTCCCTCTCGGTATTCCAGGCACAAAGCACTGCGAAGAAGCTACACCAATCCTTGCCGTCACTGGCAGCAGAATGGTAGAAGGTGGGAGAGACCAGGAATCCTTCCAGGCTGTGCTGACTTTAGAAATGAGGATTGCACACGTTTGTCTCCTGAACCAAAGGGGTGCAAAGGCAGGGTGCCAGTTTGCTACACTGCTGCAATGCAATGATCTCACACTCACTGCTGCTGTCGTCCTGTTTGCCCAGTTCAAATGCCTGTTCATTTTAAACCAAAAAAACAAAAAAGACCCAACTACTTGGATTCTTCTACAAGCAGAAAGGGTAGTAACCTAAAATAATAATAATAATAATAATAAAAAAATAAATAAAAAATAAAAAATAAAAATCAGCAATCAGAAAAAGCAAAAAAATAAAAAAACAAAAAGCACATACAATTTTGGAATTCACTTGTCATGCCTCAATATTCTATTATTATTTTCTTTTCTTTTTTTTCTATTTAGAGATAAGCAGCAGAATTTATCAGGCGTGAAAGGGACAGCCTCCTGGTGGCCTGCCAAAAACCCAGAATAAAGGCGAAGTTGTGTTCAAAGCTCAGTCGCTTGCTGAGTCTGGCTAAAGTCAAGTATTAAGATCCACCATTTTCTGAGCCATGTTAGAAAAGAAGAAAAAGTCAGGACGGTTGCTGCTTTCCAAGTCTCCGTTGGCACCATCACAAAATCTCAGTCGTAAGGTCACATGATTCTCTGCCAAATGTAGAGTGCATTCCCATCAACCATTCTGCTGATACTGCGAAGGCAGCTATTGTCTCGTTTAGACCCAAAGTTCAGCCCACTCTTCATTGAATTAGCTGAAAAACGCATCACCTTTGGGGGCTGGGAGTCATGGAAACGTCTACCTGGCAAGCTGCCCACTTTTTCTGCCCATCAACCAGAGATGGAATTGTGCTGCCTAACGCAATGATGACTTGGAATGTGAAGAGTCGTCCAAAGTGAATCTGATTCTTGCAACGCCTGTTTCGTTTGCACAGAAAACTCTGGCTTCTTGTAGTTAAGAGGGGAAAAAAAAATCTTTCCTACCAAATGTAGCAAATAAAGGTCTGAACATGCCTACTCTGCAACTTTTTTTTCTCAACACACCCAAATGGTTCTCAAATGAAAAGACTGAAAGCCCTTCAAGTTTTCTGAGTTAAAGGCATCCCTTCATCTGTCTCCTTTTCCTTACAAGTGAATGAAACAAGCCCAGAACATTTGTTTTCGTCTCTCACTTTAAGATTTAAAAAAACTCTGAGTTTTCTTCTTGCTTTTTGCTACTTTCTGATTTTATCTGGCACTGATTTTGTACTACATGGTCACGTCTTCTAGCAACAGTGGGGATGCACTAAGCTGCAATCTCCAACAAAGTGCCCCCCTGAGAAAGCCAGTTGTCTCTTTAGCCACATAAAACCCTGCAACTGGGTCTATAGTAATCCTCATCAGTACCTAGCACAGCTGCTGTGCAAGTTTTTTGAGATTGACATATGTGAGAAGGGCTCTTTCTGTTTCTTCGCTGGCTACAGTTTGCCCGTGTGGCATGAAAGATGCCTTTGAAAGATGCAGGGACTGTGTCAACAGCTCTTAGGTAGTAAAACGACATGGTTCCCCCTCCCCAATGAATTTCCATTCTAGCAGGCAGTGAAAGTTCCCATGTATGAACATTTCTACACTTTCTAACCAAAGTAGAGTGAAGTCAATTTTTCACAATTTCCTTAAGCAGAATTTAAAGCCAAGCAGGAAAGCAAGCATTATTAGTACTGAAACAGCATACTGAGTGGCACTAAAAAGAACCATGTCCTTTAACTTTGTTTTTTAAAAATGTTGCAATAATTGGAGAATATCTAAAGTATGATTACATTTGCAAAAAATTTAACATTATATTCAGTGCCTTCCCAAAATGATGGATTAATGTTGCCCCTTTTCCATGTATAAACACATACACTACACAATACATAACAATGACTTTCAAAGATAATCAAACTGTGACTTGTCTAATAGAAAAAAATCTGAAAAAAGATTCAGGCATCTACGAAACATAACTAAAAATGGTTTGCAGTTGTTTTTGTGCCATGTCCTTCAGGTGACTTACTTTAGTAACGATAGGAGTGAATGTGCACGCACACATACACACACGTGAGAACCATCATGTTGTTCTTCCCATTTGTAATTCAAAATAATGCAATTCTAAACCATAAACTAAAAATTTACATACGGGCCTGAAATTAAAATTGCTTTTTTTCTAGATTGCAAAATTCTGGAGAAATCTGCTAGTGTCCTAAGCACATGTTTAAAGAGTGCTTGGTTGGAACTTAAGCCCCATGCTTCAGCAAAACAAGAAAGTAGATGACGCATTCATTTACATAAAAATTTAAATTCCCAGTTCTCATTCACTTATTCACAGATTATTTATTAAGCCCTAGTATGTGCCAGGCCTTCTGACAGGCACAGGGGAACATCAATGAAGGAAATTGACGTGACTCCCAGGTGGGAGTCATTCAGTAAGTACTTTTAAGTGAGAAAAGCTCACTACTAAACAGAGATGTTGCAGGTCCTAAAAGAGACAAACTTGTCAAGAAACAAACCGATGGAAATTGGAAAGTGGAAGTAAAATGGATATTAAAAAATAAATTACAGATAGAGATATTTTCTCTGTCTGAAGGTTTCCTTTTTAACACTAAATTCATGATTAGTTTTGTATAATTCTGCTGAACTTTCTGAAATAATCTGATGTGAAAATTGTATGCTGCCTTCCCAGTTAAAAACAATTTTTAAAAAGAAACAAAGTAATGGGAGACTTTCACTACTTCTAGAAAGATGGAGTAGACATAGTTTTTTCTAACTCCCCTGCTAGGTACAATTAATATCCTTCCTCATTACATATCAAACACATTGAAGGAGACTCTGAAAAGCTGAGAGAAGATGAAAAACTAGCTAGAGACTGAAGGACTCAAGGAATGACATGGATTTTTAATTTTTACCTTATACATCAAAACTTCGGAGCTGAAGAAGCCTGCAACCCAGAAATGCCAACTGGTTCAGACAAAAAAACAAAGTTCCAACAAAAGGCTGTTCTCTCTAGTCAACGGAACAAGAAAGGGGCAGCCTAGAAAGACAGAAAGCAATACCATTTTGCTCTACTTGAACACCACAAAAATAATTATGGTCCCATCCCCATGTACACCCGCAAAGGCAAAGTGGCAAGCCCAGACGCTGATCCCTGCCAGGATATTCCAACACCCACTCCTTCCAGCCCCCAGGGCAGTGTAAAAGAAGTCTGAGCAGGAATCTAGAAGTTTCATCCCTGTCGGGGGTTAGCAAGATTCCTCTCTTACCCTACATGCAGTGTCTATGTTGACTAAAATGGACCCTCTGGACTTCCACCCCAAACCCAACAATAATGAGGTATCCATCTCCCTCTCCGCTGAGGTAGTATGAGAGGAGGTTTGGTGGAGATTGAGAACATTCAAAATTGTCCAGCTGTAACAAGGCTACCCTGCTATCCCTCAACTTCTAAAGCACTGGTGAAGACCACAATAAGAGCAGCAACAAATTGCTCCATTTTTCCATTTTTCCTAGCCAGGAAGGTATCAGTGGAGGTCAGTTTGGTAGCAGAAACCAATAGAGGTTCATTGAAGAGCAGGAGCTACTTCTATCCATATCTGGCAGTAACAAGGCAGCACGCCCCCTTTTCCCGGCTGGAGTGGTGTAAGAAGAAGCCAGATAAAACACAAGGTTTAAATAAGAACCAGAGCCTCATACATAATACATAAGATGTCCAGGTTTCAACTGAAGATCATTTGTCACACAAAGCAAAAAGAAGATCTCAAACTGAATTTTTACAAGACTATTCATACATGTGAATATTGAGATGACAGAGATGTTAGAATTATCTGACAAAGATTTTAAAGCAGCTGTCATGAAAATGCTCCAAGGGGCAATTAAAAACATGGTTGAAACAAATACAAAAGGTAAAAGTTTTGACAAAGAAACAGAAGATACAAAGAATACTCAAATAAAAATTTTAGAACTGAAAAATAAAACAAATGAAATTATCAAAAACTAAAAGAATGTACTTGACAGCAGAGTGGAGAAGGCAGAAGAAAGAATCAGTGAACTGGAAGGAAGAATAATAGAAATAACTTAATCTGAACAACAGAAATAAACTAAAAAACAAAGACTTAGGCAACTGTGAAACTATAACAAAAAATAAAACAATTGTATCTGTATCACTAGAATCCCAGAAAGAGAGGAGAAAAAGGGCAATGCTTAAAATATCCTCAAAGAAAGAGTGGCTGTAGTGGCTGGAAACTTCCAAAATATAGCAAAAAGGACACAGATTCAAGAAGCTGAACAAACCACAAACAGAAAAAAAACAAAGAAATTTATACCAAAGCATATCATGGTCAAACTTACAAACACTTAAAGAAAAACCTTGAAAAGAGCAGGAAAAAAAACAGTCTTACCTATAGAGGAAAAATGATTCAGACAGTGTGTTTTCCATCAGAAACCATAAAGACCAAAAGGAAAGGACATGACCGTTTCACTAGCTGAAAGAAAAGAACTATCAACCTAGAGTTTGATATCCATAGAAAATATCCTTTAGAAATGAAGGGGAAAGGGAAACACTGCTAGATAAAGAAAACTAGAATAATGTTCAACTAGCAGGCCTAACCTGACAGAACGGCTAAGGAAGTTGTCTAAACAGAATGGAAAAGACAGAAGAGGGAATCTTGGAAGTTTAGAAAGGAAGAAAGAATTTAGTACATACAAATATGGATAAATAGAATAGACTTTCCTTTTCTGGAGTTTTCCAAATTATGTTTGATTGTGGAAACAGAAATAGAACGCTGGTATATTTCTAATCGCACGTGGAGGAAATATCTAAGACAAATATATTATAAGAGTGAAGGTACAAAAGTAGGTAAGATTTTTTAACTGCTTTGAATGGTAAAATGAGGATACCAGTAGACTGTGATAAGTTATGTATATGTAACATGATACATAAAGCAACCACTAAAAAATTACATAACGAAATTTAGTAAAAAAAACTCTAGATACATCAAAATTTTAAAAATGTTAAAATTTGTTCAAGTAACCCACAAAAAGGCAGGAGAAAAAAACTCAGAGAAATAAAAAACAGAAAGAACAAACAGAAAAGAAATATTTAAATGGCAGGCTTAAGTCATATAAATAAATTATTGAAATAAATGTGAATGGTTTGAATATACCAATGAAATGGCAGAGATTTGCATAGTGGATTTAAAACCCATGGCCCAATTATATGCTGTCTACAATGAAAATTTAAATATAACAATATAAACAGGTTGAAAGTAAAATGATTAAAGTAAGTATATTAGTTAAACATTAGAAAACAGGAGTGTCTTTAATAATATCAAATAAAATAGACTTCCAACGACAGAAAATTACCAGAGACAAAGGTAGACATTACACAATGATAAAAGAAACAATCCAACAAGAAGACACAGCATCTTTGAATGTGTATGCATCAAAACAAAGCTGCAGAATATGTAGAGTATGAAACAGAAAAGAGAAACCAACAATTTCACATTTATTTATTTTTATTTTTATTTTTCTGAGATGGAGTCTCACTGTCACCTAGGCTGGAGCGCAGTAGTGCAATCTTGGCTCACTGCAACCTCCACTTGCCAGGTTCAAGCAATACTCCTGCCATAGCCTCCTGAGTAGCTGGGATTACAGGTGCACATCATCACACCTGGTTAATTTTTGTATTTTTGGTAGAGACCGGGTTTCACCATGTTGGTCAGGCTTGTCTCAAACTCCTGACCTCATGATCCCCCCGCCTGGGCCTCCCAAAGTGCTGGGATTACAGGCGTGAGCCACCGTGCCCGGCCGACAAGGTCACATTTATAATCATATACTTTGACACACATCTTCCAATAAAGGACAGAACAATTAAACAGACAATTATCAAGAATACGGAATCCAACAAATCATTCATCAACAGAATCTAGTTGATATTTATTAACCATACCACCCAACCACAGAAGAATCCACATTTTCAAGTGCCCACAAACATATTCCAAGATAGGTCACATTTTATAGCACGTAAAGCACATCTCAACAAATTAAAGATAACGGAAATCATACAGAAGGTGTTTTTGGACCACAATATAATCAAAATAGTAATCAATAACAGAAAGATAACAGGAAAATCTCCAAACACTTGGAAACTAATTAACATTCTCCTAAATAATTAAGGAGTCAAAGAGGAAGTCTCAAGTGAAAGAAAAATAAATTGGAGTGAATGAAAATGAAAATACAACATATGAAAATGTGTGGGACACAGCTACAGTAGTGCTTATAGTGAAAGTCATAGCAATAAATGCATCAGCTAGAAAAGAGGAAAGGCCTCAAAACTATACTCAAAGGTCTAATGTCAAAAAACAAGAGAAAGAAGAGCAAAATCAACCTAAAGCAGAAGAGAAAGAAAATAAAAGCACAAGTACACAAAAAAGAAAACAGAAGAACAGGGAAAAATCAACAAAATAATGTGTATTTGAAAAGATTAATAAAATTGTCATCCCCTCAGCAAGACTGAGAAATAAAAGAAGAATATACCAATTATCAATATCAGAAATGGAACAGGGGATAGCACTACACACAGCAAAAGATAATAAGGGAACACTGCAAACTACACTAAACACATAAATTGGATATTTTAGATGAAATGAGCCAATTCTTTAAAAACACATATTACCACAACTCACTCAATATGAATTAGATCACTTGATTGATCCCTATAATGAGCCCTGAAATGAGTCCTATAACTGTTAAGAAAACTGAAGGCCAGGCATGGTGGCTCATGTCTGTGATCCCAGGGCTTTGGGAGGCTAAGGCAGGAGGATCACTTCAGGCCAGGAGTTTGAGACCAGGCTGGGCAACATAGTGAGACATGATTGCTACAAAAAAATTTAAAAATTAGCTAGTTGTGATGATGCACACCTGTAATCCTACCTCATTAGGAGGCTGAGGTGGGAGGATGGCTTGGGCCCCAGAGTTTGAGGCTGCAGTGGGCTATGACCATACCACTTCACTCCAGCGTGGGTGACAAAGCAAGATCCTGTCTCTATTTTTAAAAAAGAAAGAGAGATTGAATATGTAGTTTAACAACTCTCTCAAAAAGAAATCTCCAGACCCAGATAATTTAACTGGATAATTGTAACAAATATTGAAAGGTTGTTTTTTTTTTTTTTTTTTTTTAGGTGGAGTTTTGCTCTTGTTGTCCAGGCTAGAGTGCAATGGCGTGATTTTGGCTCACTGCAACCTCCACCCCTGGGTTCAAGCGATACTCCAGCCTCAGCCTGCCTAGTAGCCGGGATTACAGGTGTCTGCCACCATGCCAGGCTAATTTTTGTCTGTCCATTATTGAAAGTTTTAACACCAATTCTGCACAAACTTTTTGAGAAAATAGAGGAGGAGGGAACATTTCTCAGTTTATTTTATGAAGTTGACATTATCCTGATACTTAAATCAGACAAGACTGTGTAAGAGGTGAAATCTATAGACCAATGTCTCTCGTGAATATGGACACAAAATTTCTTAACAAAATATTAGCAAATAAAATTCATCAATATATAAAAATGAATTATGTTAGGTGAGTGCATTGTTGGAATTTGCCATTTGTATTGAAATATATTCTTTGCCGGGTGCAGTGGCTCAAGCCTGTAATCCCAGCACTTTGGGAGGCTGAGGTGGGCAGATTACGAGGTCAGGAGATTGAGACCATCCTGGCCAACATGGTAAAACCCCGTCTCTACTAAAAAAAAAAAAAAAAAATTACAAAAAATTAGCCAGGCGTGGTGGTGGGCGCCTGTAGTTCTAGCTACTCAGGAGGCTGAGGCAGGAGAATGGCATGAACCCGGGAGGCAGAGCTTGCAGTGAGCTGAGATAATGCTACTGCACTCCGGCCTGGGTAACAGAGCAAGACTCCTTTTCAAAAAAAAAGAAAAAAGAAAGAAAAAAACAGAAATACATTCTTAAATAAATGTGGTTATGTTATACATCATTTTAATGAGCATTTCTCACTTTGTGGTTTTTGCTAATGGCTTATTACTTGCTATTTATTTTACATTTATTTTAGACCATGGAAATAATGTTAACCAACAAACAAATTCAAGCGATTTTCTTATTTGAGTTCAAAATGGGTAATACGTCTACAACAACAACGCATTTGGCCCAGGAACTGCTGATGAGCCTACAGTACAGTGGTGGTTCAAGAAGTTTTGCAAGAGCCTTGAAGATGAGGAGCATATTGGCTGGCCATTGGGAATTAACAATGACCAATTGAGAAGCTGATCCTCTTACAACTACAAGAGAAGTTGCCAAAGAACTTGACGTCGACCATTCTATGGTCTTTCGGCATTTGAAGCAAACTGGAAAGGTGAAAAGCTCAGTAAGTGGGTGCCTCTTGAGCTGAGTGAAAAAATCAAATCATCGTTTTGGCTTGTTGTCACTTATATTACACAGCATCAATGAACCATTTCTCGATTGGATTGTGATGTGGGACGAAAAGTGGATTTTATACGACAACCTGTGATGACCAGCTCAGTGGCTGGACCGAGAAGAAGCACCAAAGCAATTTCCCAAACCAAACCTGCACCCCAAAATAGGTCATGGTTGCTGTTCAGTGGTCTGCTGCCGGTCTGATCCACTACACCTTTCTGAATCCTGGCGAAGCCATTACATCTGAGAAGTATGCTCAGGAAATCGAGGGGATGCACCAAAAACTGTAATACCTGCAGCCGGCATCGGTTAACAGAAAGGGCCCAATTACTCTCCACAATAATGCCTGACTGCATGTTGCACAACCAACGTCTCCAAAGTTGAACTATTTGGGCTATGAAGTTTTGCCTCATCCACCATATTCCCCTGACTTCTCACCAACCGACCACCGCTTCTTCAAGCATCTTGACAACTTTTTGCAGGGAAAACGCTGCCACAACCAGCAGGATGCAGAAAAATGCTTTCCAAAAATTCCTTGAATTCAAAGCACAGATTTTTATGCTACAGAAATAAACAAACGTATTTCTTGTTGGCAAAGTTGTGTTGATTGTAATAGTTCTTATTTTGATTAATATAGATGTGTTTGAGCCTAGTTATAACGATTCAAAATTCATGGTCCAAAATGGCAAGTACTTTTGCACCAACCTAATACACAGTGACCTGGTGAAGTATATTGTAGGGATGCAAAGCCAGTTTAATATTCATATATCAATCAATACAATTCACCGCACCAACAGGCTCAAAAAGAAAAATCACATGATAATATCAATCAAAGCAAAAATTAAAAAAAAGCATTTGACAAAATTCAGCACCCATTCATGACTAAAAATTCTCTGACAACTAGGAACAGAGGCGAACTTTCTTAACTCGATAAAGATCTTTTACAAAAATTCCTCTAACTAACATTATACTTAATGGTAAAAAACTAAATGCTTTCTCCCTAAGATCAGCAATAAGGCAAGAAGGTAAAAATACAATACTATCTACAATTGCTAAAAAAATGAACTGGTTAGGTGTAGATAAAAGAACATGTACAGGACTTGTGTGATGAAAACTGCAAAATGCTGATAAGAAACCTAAGAGATCTGGAGAGAGATACTGTTATGTTCACGGATTGCAAGTCTCAACGAAGTTGTTAGTTCTCTCCAAATTGATATACAAGTTTAATTCAATTCTGACTAAAACCCCAGCAAGATTTATTATAGATATAGATAAAAGTATTCCAAATGTATTTGGAAATGTAATGGAACTAGAATAACTGAAACAATTTTGGGAAAAAAATACATAGCAGCAGCAATTAGTCTATTTGATGTAAAGACAGATTTTTAACTAGTATAATATACTAACATTAGACCTAATAATATATGTAAAATAAATTAGTAATAATAAAAATAGTAGTAGGTTACTCTGTGACTCTAATCAAGACTGTGTGACAGTATTGGCAGAGAGATGACACATCAATCAATGGAACAGAACAGGGAATCTAGAAAGAGACTCATATATACATGTCCAACTAACAATTGATTTTTGACAAAGGTACAAAACCATTTTTTTTTTATACGGAGTCTTGCTCTGTCAACCCAGGCTGGAGTGCAGTGGCATGATCTTGGCTCACTGCAACCTCCACTTCCCAGGCTCAAGCTATTCTCCTGCCTCAACCTCCTGAGTAGCTGGGATTACAGGTACGTGCCACCATGCCTGGCTAGCTTTTTGTATTTTTAGTAGAGATGGGGTTTCGCCATGTTGGCCTGGCTGGTCTTGAACTCCTGGCCTCAAATGATCTGACCGCTTCGGCCTCCCAACGTGCTGGGATTACAGCTATGGCCGACCTAAAACCAATTCAATAGAAAAAAGATAGTCTTTTCAGCAAATGGTGCCACAGCATTTGGACACCCACAGGAGAGAGAGAGAGAGAGAGAGAAAGAGGAAGAGAGAGGAAGAGACAGAGAGAGAGACAAAAGGAAGGAGGGAGTGAAGGGGAAAAGAGGGAGAATTTTGATTTACATATCACATCTTATATACTAATTAACTCAAAATGGATCACAGGCCTAAATATAAAACATAAAACTATAAAACTTTTAGAAAGTAACAAAACAAGATCTTTGGGACCTGGAACTAGGCAAAGAGTTACTGGGATTCATAGAAAAATCACTATACATAAAGAAAAATTGATAAGGTGGTTCATCAAAATTAAACACTTTTGCTCGATAAAATATTCCAAATGAAACCAGAAGATGTCACCCCAAGTCGTACCTCTGTGACACAAATATTGTTGAACTAAAGGCAATCATGAAACAGCCAACAAAGGAGGAGCTCTGTCTATCCTCCCCGCTTTCCACGTAAGGAGAAGGTATAAATTCTTTCTGGAGACAACTTGTCAGCTCAGAGATGGCTTACTCCATTATAATGGCCTTACTCCATTAGTTTTTTTTCCATATATTTAACTTCCCATAGCTCCCTGCCTCTGGAAGCCTAAACCTGCTTTTCTTTGTCAGGTCGCTTCTCTAAAATATACTGTTGTTTGTCGAAGATTCTATATAAACCAGAGTTCTAAGCCACTCCCTTGTGTTACCTTTCATTGAAGTTTCTTCTGAGTGATATACACTGTGCATGTAATAAACTTGATTGTTTTTCTCTTGTTAATCTGTCTTTTGCTACTGAAGTTTGTTTGAACTATGAATTTATGAGCGCTGAGGAGAAATTATACTTTCTCCCCAACAATTCCATTAAGAGAATGGAAAGACAAGCCACAGATTGGAAGAATATATTTTCAAACCATATATCTGAAACAGAACCAGTATCTAGAAAATATAAAGACTTCTCACAACTCAACAGTCAAAAAATCAAACAGTCTAAATGGTAAATGGGCAAAACGTATAAGAGACATTCTACTCAAGAGGCTATATGGATGGCAAACAAGCACATTAGGGAAGTGCAAATTAAAACCACAGTGAGATATCACCACATACCGGTTAGAAGGTCTAACATAAAACAGCAGTGGCAACACTAAATGTAGGTGAGTATATTGGATCATTCATATATTACTAACAGAAGTGTAAAAAAATACAGCCACTCTGGGGATTGTTTGCCAAATTATTTTAAAAACTAACCAAACACTTAACATAAGTCAAATTGCTGGACTTAACATATGGTCCCGCAATTTGACTCATGGGAATTTATGCCCCCAAAATAAAAATTTCTATTTACATGAAAAATCCATACATGAAGATTTATTCACAATAGCCCAAAACTGGAAACCACCCTGATGTACTTCAGGGGAGGAGCGGTTAAAATGTAGTGGATCCATACCCTGGAATACTACTCAATAAGAAGCAAACTATTGGTAAACTCAGTAATGTGGTTGATTTCAAGAGAATTATGCTGAGTGAAAAAGGCCAATCCCCAAAGATCACATTCTGTGATTACATTTCCGTACTCTTGAAATGTTAAAATTATGGAAATGGAAAACAGGTAAGTGGTTAAGGAGTGAAGGTAGAGATGGGACTGAGAGGGAAGTAGGTGTACCTGTAGAAGGGCAACACAAGGGATTCCAATAGTAATGGAAACATTCTGTATCTTGACTATATCAATGTTAACATCTGGGCTGTAATACTGTTTTCAGTTGTACTGTTTCGTACAACTGTTTCATTATTTTCCAATTGTACTACAGTTTTCAAGATTTTAGCACTGGAGAAACCGGATAAAGAGTAATCTGGCCGGGCGCGCTGGCTCAAGCCTGTAATCCCAGCACTTTGGGAGGCCGAGATGGGCGGATCACGAGGTCAGGAGATCGAGACCATCCTGGCTAACATGGTGAAACCCCGTCTCTACTAAAAAATACAAAAAAACTAGCTGGGCGAGGTGGCGGGCGCCTGTAGTCCCAGCTACTCGGGAGGCTGAGGCAGGAGAATGGCATAAACCCGGGAGGCAGAGCTTGCAGTGAGCTGAGATCCGGCCACTGCACTCCAGCCTGGGCGACAGAGTGAGACTCCGTCTCAAAAAAAAAAAAAAAAAAAAGAGTAATCTAACCCTGTTTTATTTCTTACAGCTGCGTAAGTCTACAGTTATCCCAAAATGAACAGTTTATTTTTTGTAAAATGACAAATACACGAAGGTAACTGCTCTTACTGGTTATTTGCACCCACCTTGTGTTACTGTAAAGAAAAACTCTAATGGAAAAATCTGAAGGTACTCCTTGGTTTATTTGAACTTGAAATTCCAGAGTTGATACTCAATAAACAATGATTTAATCAGCTGAGAAAATTAACTTAGGGGAATGTTCTAAATCTGGAGACAGCAAACTTTTCTATAAAGGGCTAGATAATACGCATTTTACATGCTGCAAGTCATACGGTCTCTGTCCCAACTGCTTAATTCTGCTCTTATAGCATAAAAACTGTCATAGAAAATACATAAATGAATGTGTGATGGTGTTCCAATAAAACTTTATTTATGGACAACAACATTTTATCAATTTTCACATCATAAAGTATGACTTTCTAAACATTTTTCTAACATGTGTTATTGTAAAAACCATTCTTAAGGTGTAGATTGTACAAAAACAGACCTTGAGTTTGGCCCATGGGTTGTAGTTTGCGGAAAGCTGAGATAAATTGCCATTTTTTTGACTCTTCTGTGGCCTCACAATTCAGTTTTGCTTACTTTTTCTTTTCTTCTTGAATATCTACATTTCCATAGCTGCTAACTGCTCCCATTTAGGAATTCCCCCTCCATGTTCCTCCATCTGTGTTTTTCTTTATCATGTTGTTAAAAGATAAAACAGAAGTTTTACTGTGAAAATGCAGAACTTGGAATAAAGTCGAAAATTGGATAAAGTTAGGTCTTTGAAACCACATTTGCTTCAATTTCTTCATAATTTTAGTAAAAAAAAATGCTTCCTTTTGACAAGACCTCTTTGATGATTCATGCCTTGAGAATCAAGAGAGGAGAAAATTGCATGAGGCAAACTAGTTGAAAAATTCAGATTTATTTAGACCAAGAAGTTGGAAAAAAATAGATTAATAAAAAAAGCTATAAGAAGCAGGGCATAGTGGCTCACACCTGTAATTCCAGCACTTTGGGAGGCTGAGGCAGTCAGATCACTTGAGGTTGGGAGTTCGAGACCAGCCTGGCCAACATGGTGAAACCTTGTCTCTACTAAAAATACAAAAATTAGCTGAGCAAAGTGGTGGGCGCCTGTAATTCCAGGTACTCAGGAGGTGGAGGCGGGAGAATCGCTTGAATCCAGGAGGCGGAGGTTGAAGTGACCCAAGATGGTGCCACTGTACTCCAGCCTGGGCAACAGAGGAAAAAAAAAAAGCCTACAAGAAACAATATGGTGTGGTGTGGTGTGTTGTGGTTGTAGGTGGCACTTGATAGACTTGATAGTGATGGATGGAGGGGCAGAGATGGCATGAAAAGCAGTAGGATAAAGTAGTTGATGACAATAATAAGGATATTAAAATTAATTTAAGTCAGAAAGAAAGAAAACCATGTCAATCACAAAGAGAAATTTAAAAGCAAGGCCTAAATGCAGGTAACGATGGTAGGTAATAACATATATTTCGAGGTCATATATATTTTGAAGTCCATTGGGGTCATGTGAATAAAATGATAGACTTCTAATGGGATTCTCAGTTTCATTAAAAATAAACTTTTCCACGATTATGTTTAATCAAAGACAGAGAACAAGGCCTTTTTTTTTTTTTTAAATTAAATGACTCCATATAATTAATGTAGAAAACTAAACTGCATTATTTTTACCCTTATGGTCAATTAAACCTCAAGATTCATTAAGAACTCATGACCATTATTTTTGTATCAAATGGGAAATGATGAAAATAATTTAATTGAAATGAGAAATTTTATTTTATTTTATTTCAAGTTCTGGGATACATGTGCAGGACGTGCAGGTTTGTTACACAGGTAAATGTGTGCTGTGGTGGTTTGCTGCACCTACCAACCCATCACCTAGGTATTAAGCCCCACGTGCATTAGTTATTTATACTGATGTTCTCCCTTGCACGCCACCCACAACAAGCCCCACTGTGTTTTATTCCCCTCCCTGTGTCCATGTGTTCTCACTGTTCAGCTCCCACTTATAAGTAAGAATATGCAGTGTTTGGTTTTCTGTTCCTGCATTAGTTTGCTGAGGATAATGGCTTCATCCATGTCCCTGCAAAGGACATGATCTCATTCCTTTTGATGGTTGCATAATGGAAGGAGGAATTTCAAATAAACATAAGTTCTTAAAATACCAACCAAAAAGTGAAATGAGGTTTATCATTACTGACATGAGTCAATATGTATTAACACACTTAAAAGTTATAGTTAAAACATTTTAGTTAATAAACACAAATAGAAAAATAATATTTTAAAGCACCTCTAAAGTACAGATATTGTGCCAAGCAATTTATGTGAATTGATTCAATTGATAACTCTAAAAATAGTTTCCCTAATCAACTGACACAAGTCTGAAGCTCATAAAGTACGGTTATCTTTGCTAGTGTAATGCCACCCCTCATGCATTAGGGAAAAGAGTTCTGTGTTTAAGTGTGTGGTAAAACTGGTGTTTTAAGTGGTTTAAGGTTTTAACCCTTACCTTTGTAATAACTACAAAATTGTACACTTAATTTTTGATTTTCCAAAACAGAGAAACTAAATAATAAGTAATGTCTAATATAAGGGTCTTTTCTAAGTAATTTTGTATAATGCCTCTTTTGTTGCTTTTGTATATTTGAGTCTTCTCAGATTTAGAGATTTGGCCTTCAAATCTTCATTCAATCTTCATTTTGCAGATTCAGTGGAGTTTTGGCTGGTTTAAGAATTTGGGGTACCACGATCCTCTCTCTGGGACCATATAAACCAGATTACAATGGCTTGAAATAAATTGATTTGAAATTTTAAAAAATTTAGCCAATACATTTTAAATATATGTCATAAATCCTTTCTTTTCATGAAATTTTAGAGGTTCTAGTGCTATATTAAGAGTTAAAAAAGATAAATTATGTCAAGTTTAAAATAAATAAATTTGAGTAGTCAAAGATGTTGCAGACCAGTGAAACTCTTAGTTGTCTTATTAATCAGACTTCATTTAAGAAGACATTTATGGTAACCATTCACAATATTTCATTTTCTGGTTTACACGCCAAGTGAGGTTTACATGTTAAGTACAGCAGTCTTGGAAGTCTGGCATCTTGCTTGACCATTTAGAAGTTATGCTTTATGTATTAACTAATTTCAGATTTAAAGGACAGAATGGGCTGTAAGAACAACCATTTAGCAAAATGAAAAGTTTTATTCAGAGTTAAATAACAAAGTCATAAATATACAAGACATTTCTTTCTATTTAATGGGAGGCACCATCAGGGCTTTCTTGATTTAATATCAAATGTACATATGACTTCATCAATTGCCTCACCTCAAGTAAGTGGAAAAGCCTTTGGAAAGAAGTGAAGCTTGAGCCAGAGCTCCCCAGAGCTCCCCATTGAAGAGCCAATCCCATATTTGAATGATTAATTGGGAGTACTGCTGGGAAGGTCATGACTCCCAGAACTGAAAAGACCTGTTCATTATTCCCTTATTGCAACTAGATTATTTGATAAGTACGTTTCTCCACTGTCAAATGAATATGCTCAAGCAATATCTAGGTGTAATGTGGGGTGTTGTAAGAATGAAAAATGAATACTAATTAATTAATGCCGTCCTAGAAAGGTAGAGTCAGTCCAGCCTACAACCCAGTATGGTGTCTGAGTGCACAAAAGGAGCTGCACCTCAGTTTTCTGTTTACTACAGCTCACTAGGCACTCTTCCTCTGTCTGTTCTCAGTTATAGATAGTATATTCTGCTTTTGAAAAGTCATTCTATGACCTCACTTTACCCTCAAGTATATACTTTCAATTTTATAATGATTTTGACTTCAGATGAAGTAATTTTGACTTCAGACTTTAATCTCCCCACTAACTTGAGGTTATGCTGGAGTAGTGATATCCCCCAGGCCTGAATGACTTCTGCATACATAATGACAGATTCTCCTTAAAAAGCATGTCGTTGAACCAAGAGCAGGCAGAATTAGCAAAACACATGGATTATTCATACACTGCCTTCTGTAGTCAATTACGTTAAATTTGTTCCAGATCCACAATGGAATATTCCAGATTATCCCCATATTAATGGCCATTGGACTGAGTACATCAGTTTTTAAGCCTCCCTTATCTCCAGGAGAACCAAATGGAAATCTTAAAAGATTTATACATGCAATCATCTCATGGGCTATAGAAGGAGTTTACTGTCCATGTTCTGCATATAAACTTTTCTAGATTACCATACTAATATGGGTGAAAACATTGATTTTTGTTTATATATAACTTTCATTTTTAGAGTAATGCAAGGATAATTTTTTTCATATTATGTTCATGAATGAATAACTTCTTTACTTTACAAAATATCTGTGTAACTAAAAAGAAAAAGAAGAACGCATGTGATTTGTACATAAACTGATTCAGTAAAGTTGCAGGATACAAAATCAACACATAAAACCCAGTAGCATTTCTATATACCAACAGTAAACAATCTAAAAATGAAATAAAAAAATTCCATTTACAAACACCACATATAAAATTATATATGTAGAAATTAAACAAAGAAATATCTAGAAATTAACAGACTATTTAAAATAATTTTCTAAAATAAAAATATGTTTTTAAATATATTATATATTATTTTATCTAAATATATGTATCTAAATATCTATATTATCTATATTTGGAAAGCATTGCACTTTTGGAGTTACAAAACAGAAAACATTATCATAATTGTAGCTTTCTAGGTAAATTTAGTTTTCTAGGTGTCATGATTATAGGCTTTGATTTTGCACTTTGATTGAACACAGTGTCCCATCTCCTTAATGGAGCAAGACAGTCTTTCACAAAAAAGAATATGCTCCTTTAAATTGCTGTAATATTCAATGTCTATGTAGCCTACTGCCCAGAGTGAAGGTCCATACAGTTTTTTAAAAAATAGAATTCATTTACCCCTAATCTACATCGTCTTTGTATTTTATATTCTTTATTATATTACATGTTATATTTATTTTTTATTTATATTTTGAGTTTCATTATCTTCATTTATACTTCTTTCTTTGTCTCTGTTAGGATGTCAACTTTCCCCTGTCAGGGTTTGTGCCAACTCTTCATTTATTCAATTTAATCTTCAGTGGCCCGGAAAAAACATACAGATAACCCAATCATAGAATAGTGTGAAGATGGCTTTCACTCCTTTAATATTTAATAAAAAATGAGTACTGCATATGTGTAAAGTGCTACGCTAGAAATAGTTCCATGTCTTCAAAAAGCGTAAAATCTTGTAGAAATGATAAAACATGTGAAAAAGTTCTTTAACATAAGGCCAAATGTTTTTCCTCTGATGGCTTATGACAGTTAAGTAATGTGTACTTTTAAAAGTGTAAAGTGCTGTTCATAATTGAGAGCAGTTGTAAAAAGGAGGTTTGCTGAGAAGGGGTGAAAACAAAATCTGAAGAGTTTCATGTACACCTAGACACTGGTGGTTAAAAATTTCACAATCCTGTGAAATATTTTAAAATTTATTCTGTTCCTAAAGTATTACAAAAATCACATACTTGATGGAATATGGATTTCAAGGCTTTGCCTGACATTCCAATGATGTAATATCTAGAAGGCTACAAAAAAAGTAAGGAGTCACTCTAGTGTCTGCTCTATTGTGGCCCATAGGCAGTAAAATACCCCACTTTGGGCAGAAGATAGAAAGGAGAAAACACAAAGCTAGGTGTAATGTATATACAACAATAAATTTATTATTTGCATATTTTTGATAGAATAATTCAAGTATGCTATCAGGTACATTATGTGTCTTGACCATATTTTCAGAATAGTTTTGAAGTGGATTTCTAATGAACAGATCCCAGCACTACTTGGTCAATTCTGTGTTTCCTTATTACTTGAAAATGGAGCCAGGCATAGTGGTATATCCTCATAGTCCCAGCTACTTGGGAGGCTGAGGTGGGAGGATCACTTGAACCCATGAGTTTGAATAAAGACTGGGTGATACAGTAATACCCATGTCTCAAAAAAATGCTTTTAAAGAAAAATAAAAATGAAAAGTGATATGAAAAGAGAAGAATGTGTATACATAAATATATTTGTGCATGTCTACATGTATATATGTGTGTATGTATACAATTAAACAATTACAACTTTTTATATTATATTTTCAATTTAAAAAGAAGACTATCTTCCTATTTTTTATTTTAAGATAGAAAAGAAAACTAGATTAGCAAAGCTGAAAGTAATATCTAGATATGAGGAATTTTTTTTTGGTTCTTTGTTTTTTTTAAATCCAACAACTTGAAATCAAACTTGCTTTTGAAAACAGCTTTGTCTATAGTAGAGTTGGGGTCAGAATTGACTTCTGAATTTCATTTGCATTATTTACTTTACAGACAATGGATCAGTGATCATTGTGTTTAACTACAGATACGTGAATTTGATAATGATAGTTTATTTATCTAGAAATTTATCTAGATACACTTATCTAGATAAATCTAGATGATAGTTTATTTACCTAGAAATTTATCTCGGACATGGAGAATGGATCTATTTAACTATTTAGCCTGAGCTTCTGAATGACTAACACGTGCATGTGTGTATACAAAGATTTCTTAGGTATGTTGAGCAAGCGTGATTACTATGTTTCATTTCAAAAAGGTTTATTGCTCAGACTATACTACAAAATGTCTTTCTCCATGTACATAATAAGAAGCATCTAATTTTACATTTATAAAGTCTTGTTGTGATATATCAGAATTTTTTTAGAAATATCCCCTCCTACTCCCTTCACTATCATTTGTCCAAATTATTACTGAAATTCCTTTTTTCAATAGAAGTGATATATTGTAGAAGTGTTTTATTCTACAGTTTCAGATATTTATGCCTGTTAGTAATAAGTAAAAAATAAGTATCAACTTAATTCAACAAAAAGCTTATTTAAAACTTTTGATAAAATCCAACATCCTTTCATGACAAAAACCCTCAAGAAACTAGACATTGAAGGAACATACCTCAAAATAATAGAAACTATCTATGACACTCACAACCAGCATCATACTGAATGGGCGAAAACTGGAAGCATTCCCTTTGAGAAGCAGAAAAAAACAAGAATGCCCACTCTCACCACTCCTATTCAACATACAACTGGAAGTGCTAGCCAAAGTGATCAAACAAGAGAAGGAAATAAAAGGCAGAGAGGTCCAGGTGCAGTGGCTCATGCTTGTAATCCCAGCACTTTGGGAGGCTGAGGCAGGTGGATAACGAGGTCAGGAGATCGAGACCATCCTGGCTAACACGGTGAAATCCTGTCTCTACTAAAAAATACAAAAAATTAGCCAGGTGTGGTGGTGGGTGCCTGTAGTCTCAGCTACTCGGGAGGCTGAGGCAGGAGAATGGTGTGAACCCAGGAGGCGGAGCTGGCAGTAAGCTAAGATCATGCCACTGCACTCCAGCCTGGGCGACAGAGCGAAGACTCCATCTCAAAAAAAAGAAAAAACAAAAACAAAAAAGGCAGCCAAAAAGGAAAATAAGAAGTCAAGCTATCTATTATAATAACTATGATTGTAATAGTGATTCTTTTAGTAATCATAATTATTTCCATTATAACTAGTAGAAAACCATAGAGGCCAACAAAAGACTCCTGGAACTGATAAATAAGTAAAGTTTCAGGATAAAATATGAATGTACAAAAACCAGCAGCATTTCTATACATCAGTAAAGCTCAAGCTGAGAGCCAAATTAAAAATGCAATCCCATTTACAATAGCCACACACACAATAAAATATTTCCAAATACATCTAACCCAGGAAGTGAAAGATCTCTACAAGGAGAACTACAAAACACTGCGAAAAGACAAAGAAATGGAAAAACATTCCATGCTCATGGATTGAAAGAATTAGTATCATTAAAATGGCCAGACTACTCAAAGCAATCTACAGATTCAGAGATACTCCTATTCACAGAATTAGAAAAAACGATTCTAAAATTCATATGGAACCATAAAATGCCTAAATAGGCATAGCAATCCTAAGCAAAACAAACAAACCTGGAGGCATCACAATGACCTGACTATAAGGCTATAGTAACCAAACGACATGGTCCTAGTAGAAAAATAGACACAAAGATCAATGCAACAGAATCAAGATCCCAGAAATAAAGCGGCACACCTACAGTCTATCTGATCTTCAACAAAATTGATTTAAACAGTACGCAAGGGAGAAAGGACTATTCATGAGGCTGGCTAGCCATATGCAGCAGAATAAAACTGGACCTCTACCTTTCACCATATACAAAAGTTAACTGAAGATGAAATAAAAATGTAAATGCTAAGACTTCAAACTACAAGAATGCTAGAAGAAAACCGAGGTGACACCATTTGGACGTTGGCCTTGTGAAAAAATGTATGACTAAGTCCTCAGAAGCAATCACAACATAAACAAAAATTGACAAAGTGGGACCTAAAGAGCTTCTGCACAGCAAAAGAAACCATCAACAGAGGAAACAGACAACCTACAGAATGGGAGAAAATATTTACAAATTATGCATCAAACAAAGGTCTAATATCCAGGATCTATATGGAACTTATACAATTGAATAATTTAAAAAACTATTAAAAACTAGGCAAAAAACATGAACAGATACATCTGAAAAGACATACAAGTGGCCAAGAAATAACACAAAAAAATGTTCCATGTCACTGATCATCAGAGAAATGCAAATTAAAACCACAATGAGGTACTGTCGCAAGCCAGTCAGAATGGCTATTATCTAAAAGTAAGAAACAACAGATGCTGGTAAGGCTGCGGGAAAAGGGAACACTTATACACTGGCCATGGGAATGTAAATGAGTTCGGCCACTGTGGAAAGCAGTCTGGTAATTTCTCAAAGAACCTGGACTATCATTCTACCCAGTGATCCCATTACTGGCTATATATCCAAAAGAAAACAAGGCATTCTACGAAAAAGACACATGCACTGGCATGTTCATCAGGGCACTATTCACAATAGCAAAGACATGGAATCAACCTAGGTGCCCAACAACAGAGGACGGCATAAAGAAAATGTGGTTCGTGGACTACTATGCAGCCATAAAAAAGAATGAGATCATATCCTTTGCAGCAACGTGGATGCAGCTGGAGGATGCTGTCCCAAGTTAATTTATTGCCAAGTAGAAATAGAAAACCAAATATCACATGTTTTCACTTATAAGTGGGAGCTAAATATTGGGTACTCATAGACATAAAGATGGCAATGATAGACACTTGGGCCTCTAAAGGTGGGAGGAAGGGAGGAGGTCAAGGGCTATAAAACTAACTATTGGGTACTAGGTTCAGTACCTAGGTGATAGGATCATTTGACCCCAAACCTCAGCATTATGCAATACAGCCAGGTTACAAACCTGTACATGTTACCCCTGAATCCAAAATAAAAGTTGAAAAAAAAAAAAAAAGGACAAAAGTTTGTTTTAAATCTATGGAGTTACCACGGAAGGGAGTCTACACAGAAAAATGAGCATACTAGCATGGCCTGCCTCATTTACTGGAATAAATTTCAAAAGAGGCTGGAACATCGTGTGAAAGGATTCTATAGAAGAGATTGCCTGTCGAAACTAAGGGTAGACAAGATAACCTGAACCCCTTTTTGCATTGTAACCTGGGGTAAGCCATTTGGTCAACATGTGTTCACTTTCCTCTCCTTTGCAACAAGAATAAAAGGAAATAATTACCTAATTAGGTCATTGAAATAATTAAATAAAAATATATTCACCTAAATGAGTCAGAACATGTCTAGCACATACTAAAAATTAAATAATCTTAGTCATTATAGTCATTTCTTACACCTCAGGACTTTATACCTAAATTGAAAATGTTCCTAAGCAGAAAGCTATCTAGAAAAATTTCTCAGCATTATTTCTTAAAAAGGGTGATGATGCTACCATTATTATACATTATATGATGTACATTATTGTACATCTATATACACATATGACTGTACTTTTATATGATGCTACATATACTATGTCAGTTAATATCTTTGAAAGTTTAGCAGGGTAGATGCTATTATTCTCTTTTACAAATCAATACACTGAAATAATACTTACTTCAAGTAATAAACAATAGCCATGAGGTAAAACCCAGGGTCCGTGAAATCCAAGGGCTAGTTTTGTTCACTGAGTGTGCTTTTCAGGTAAAACATATATTTTATTGCATTTTTCTTCCTTTATCTCTTCCTCTATTTTTCTTTCACTCCAGCCTGCCTACCCCCATGAGGGTAATGGAGATAAGAGGAAGCAAACAATATAAAATGATTTTTCCTGTAGAATTTTATAGAACACTTTTTAAAGCCTGGTTTAGATCACTAGATTTTTAAGTGGGGAAAAAATTCACTACCAATAAGTAAAAGTAAAGTCTTAAGTTTGGTGAAATCTGGCTTATCTGGATGGGCTGTTTGCTTGTGCAGAGAAGAACAGGAAGAATGTTCAGAGTTCTGTTTTGCAATGACTTCTGGAAAAGCATTCAGTGAGAATTTAAGTAGAATTATAATAAACAAACATACCAAAGATGGCTTTTTTTTTAAAAAAGAATCATTTTCCCAGTCTGGGCAACACAGTAAAACCCTTTCTGTACCAAAAATCCAAAAATTTTAGCTGGACATGATGGCACACACCTGTACTCCCAGCTACTCAGGAGGCTGAGGTAGGAAGATTGCTTGAGCCAGGGAGGTAGAGGTTGCAGTGAGTCAAGATCGTGCCACTGCACTCCAGCCTGGGCGACAAATTAAAAATAGTTTTTTGCAACAAAAGGCCTAATTTTAAAAAGTATTTTTGTATATAGATGTTTTTAATATAACTTGGAATCTCCATGATTACATTTTATTCCTTTCAAATGTAATTGATTCATTTTTGTTGATGACTTCCCCAAGATCAAATTAACTGTATAATAATGGGACTGTATGTATTATTAAAGAGGAATAAATGAACTTAGATGTCTGTATAACCACTTTCAATGGAATCTTGAGGTTGAGACCTAAATTCAATCAGTATCTCTATATAAGCTAAGGTTAAAGTTTTTTGTAAGCCACAAATAACATGTAGGACTCTTAAATAATCTACAAAGAACTTAAACAAATTTACAAGAAAAAACCAAACAACCCCATCAAAAACTGGGTAAAGGATATGAACAGACACTTCTCAAAAGAAGACATTAATGCAGCCCAAAGACACATGAAAAAATGCTCATCATCACTAGTCATCAGAGAAATGCAAATCGAAACCACAATAAGATACCATCGCATGCCAGTTAGAATGGCCATCATTAAAAAGTCAGGAACAACAGATGCTGGAGAGGATGTGGAGAAATAGGAACCCATTTACACTGTTGGTGGGAGTGTAAACTAGTTCAACCATTGTGGAAGACAGTGTGGCGATTCCTCAAGGATCTAAAACTAGAAATACCATTTGACTAAGCAATCCCATTACTGGATATACACCCAAAAGATTGTAAATCATTGTACTATAAAGACACATGCACATGCATGTTTATTGTGGTACTATTCACAGTAGCAAAGACTTGGAACCAACTCAAATGTCCATCAGTGATAGACTGGATTAAAAAAATGTGGCACATATATACCATGGAATACTATGCAGCCATAAAAAGGATAAGTTCATATCCTTTGCAGGGACACGGGTGGAGCCGGAAACTATCATTCTCAGCAAACTATCACAAGGACAGAAAAGCAAACACCGCATGTTCTCACTCACAGGTGGGAATTTAACAATGAGAACACTTGGACACAGGGTGGGGAACATCACACACTGGGGCCTGTTGCGGGGGCTGCTGGGAGAGGGATAGTATTAGGAGAAATATCTAACGTAAATGACAAGTTGATGGGTGCAGCAAACCAACATGACACATGTATGCCTATGTAACAAACCTGTACATTGTGCACATGTACCCTAGAACTTAAAGCATGATAATAAAAACAAGGAAACAATCGCAGCAATGCAAACAAACTCTAAGAGTCTTTCTCTATAGACTATAACAGAGTTAAAAAAAATATGTAACAGGATCTACAAAAAGCTGTTAATTATTATGTCTACAACAACTAAAATGCTATTTCTACTTACTATGCCATGAATTTATAGCTTTTTTAAAGCAAACATCATTTGAGGCTAAATGATCTATTCATCATTATTAGTAAACTAAACATCATAAAATATTACTACAAAGAACTTGCTCACATTATGGTTTTGATTAGTGTTTCCCAAACTTAAATTACCAAACACCAGTTAGATGGGATTACTTACCTAAGTATGAAAAACACTATGATAAAGTCAAACACTAAAGAGATGAAGTTCATTGTGAATCCCGAAAGGGAATACATCAGTTTAAAGGATATAGTTAACAATATAACTCTTTTTTTTTTTTTTCTAAAAAAGGGCTGTCTCATTAGACTGTTATGTTGAGTTTATTGTTAATGATAATGAATTGGTAAATGGATAATTTCAGCAAAATATTTACTTTCAATTTGGCCCTTCCATCATGATTTGTAGGCATTTCCAAACAAAGCATTTCTTTATGATCATGGTGTTTGTGATCACAATGTGGCAGACATACTGTGAACCAACTACCCTCAGAAATCTGGGAGACATGAGGAAAGATCACCACACTGCAACAGAGATACATTGATTCTTAGTAAGTTCACAAGTTTCTATCTACCACAACGGACACCCAGTCTAAGTCTCAGTTTCTGGCATTTTTCTTGTTTTTCATCTTACTCTGGCCATTTATCCAATTTAAAAATAAAATGTATAGTTGAAGATGGGAGTGGCAGGAATTATTTTCCACTCTTGGTTTTTTTTTTCATATGGGACAATCCAGGCCTCTTTCCTTCTCTCACTCAGTCTCACCAGTGGCCCACTCTGATTTACATGTTTGTAAGAAAAAAAAACTGTCCGTATATGACAACACCTCCTTTCTCCTTTCTCCTCCCTTTTCTTCCTTGGGGATGACCTTCTTACAAAAAGCGTTATCAGGCCATAAAGTGAGGCCAGTCGCACTGAGGAGACCTGTGTTTTCTTAGTGTATGTGGCTGGGTAAATTTCTCTAATTCTGAGGTTAGTGTTAAGGAACCCATTTATCTGTGGGTCTAAACTACATCCTCTAGTCTTTATCTGCAACAAATGTGACATTTTGGCCTTCCATCTGCCTTCTCTCCTCCCTCCTTTGTCTTATTTCACAGTTGATTCAGAACTCTTCATCCAACCCCTTAAAGACCTTTACAATCTACCAAGGAAAAATCAACATGTGGGAATGACAGGGATTTTGCTTCCCTCGCCATTTGAAATAGATTCTATTTGTGGTTATGCATTAGCTATTTCCCATGCTTTCTTTAGGTAATTCCTAATATTACTTATTCCTCAATGTATCATTTGAGGCCATAGAAAGTTTCCTGTATGTATTTTCGTAGGAGTACTGAGTTCATAACTAATGCTTCTCTTCATACACTAACAAGCAGATGCTGTGCATAGTTTGAAGATCTGTTCTGGACCTGTTGAAGTTACTTTCTCTTGCCTAGTTTCTTATGGTCAGTGGCATGCATGCATGAGATAGTTGGCCTGGGTTTGAACTGCAGTCTATGACCCAGGAATAGAGCAAAACTCACCAGCCCACGCAGAGATCAAACCCAGGCTTTGGCCTCATTAGCTCCATGATTCAACCAACTGAGCTAATTAACCACAGATGCACAATTATTACCAACTGCTGATTACACTTCTTGAAGAATTATAGGTTGACAAATTGTTTCAAAGTGTATTTAGAATAAATTTGGATGAGTTGTATTAAATATATTTGCAGAAGTAAAAAAATTCTCATTTTTCCCCCCAAATTCGAATATCACTGTGGTAAGTACATACAAATAAAAAACTAACCTAGAATAAAAAATACAATGATGCATCCTTCCTCCCCCCACTCCCCATCACACACACATACACACACACACATATGCACACACATATACACACAGCTGTGTACAAACGTTCAGTAGCATTTATAAGCTCTCTCATGGATATCTGGTATTCTATGGTTATATCAACAGCATGTTTGCAATCAATTCACTTTGTTTTCATTACCATTTTCTCTTATTTATGAATCAGTTCCTTAATCTTGTCCTAAAAATCTTACACTCCACAGTTTGTTCATTCGCTCACCATGCACCTTTTTATTTCTTTTTGCATTTTGTCTTCTTGCTATTATAGACTGATGGAAAAATTCTTTTATGACAATATGAACAATTTCTTGCAAAATCTGTGGTAAATGTTAATAAATCTAGCAAAATAATTTTTCCAATACAAATTACTACTGATGGAGTGTCCTGAGAATACTTATCTACACATTCTGTGATTTGTAGAAACAAATAAAAATAAATCAAAATATATTAAGTGATTGCTCCGTGATACTTAGGTTACTTGGAAGACCTGAACTACATAAGCATTAAATCGAAGGTGAAAAAATGCCTTGTACTCCTATAAATTCTTTTGCTTTTCCTAATTTGTTCTTTGATTACAAAATAATAATAAGATTTTGTGTGCTTTGAGCTTAAGAAACACATACAAGTTTTTTTATGATATTCTCTGAATGAAAATTAAATTATATATGTATATTATAATTAAAATATAATAAATTTTATTTAAAAGTTCTAACTTGTGAAATTTAAGTATAGTTTCTCACACTGATCTAAACTTTTCACATGGAAGTAGATTTATACGAGCAATTTTCAGATAAACTTTGTGCTCATGTTTAGGGTGAGAATTTCTGCCAGGTATAGTGGCTCATGCCCGTGATCCCAGCACTTTGGGAGGCTGAGGCAGTCAGATCACTTGAGGCCAGGAGTTCGAGACCAGCCTGGGCAACATGGTGAAATCTTGTCTCTACTAAAGATACAAAAATTAGCTGGGCGCGGTGGTGCACACCTGTAATCCCAGCTACTCAGGAGGCTGAGACATGAGAATTACTTGAATCCAGGAGGTAAAGGTTACAACGAGCAGAGATTGTGCTGCTGCACTTCAGCTTGAGTGACAGAGTGAGACTCTGTCTCAAAAACATATAAAATAAATAAATAAATAAGAACTTCCAGTTCCTGGTTTGAATCTACACCAACTTGTATTAATTCAGCACAGTTTCTTTAAGATACATCCATTTTGAGACTTTTTCTCTCAAATAGCTATTTAATTTTTTGTTTTTAGTATGAATAATCTGGTACTGTCAATTCTTGGTCCTTGTCATTTGATTCAACATTTTAAATATGCTTTATACTTTGTTCAATAATGTTCATTTTCTGAAATGGTCATCAAATACATCAAAATGCTTATTAAATATTGCTGTACTATTTATGCATCATTTGTGATTTTGAGAGTTACGGAAGCCTGTGATGTCTTCTCCCCCTATCCCCAGGATCCCGACACAGCTTCACTTCTTCCATCCTTACATTCTCCTCTAAACTACTTACAACTTTCTCTTCATCATTAACAAAGAAGTCTGGTTTTGTTCTTTAGGAAAGTAACTTCCGCTTTAATGATTATGTTATAATTATCACCATATCTGCAGGAAAATAATTGACAAATTATACCCAAAACGATGAATTCTCTATAAAATTTAAGTCTATTTTCCCCCTCAAGCTTTGTTAGATATTTTAGAGCCAGGGCTGATGAAGCCACCTGTATGAATCATGCTAAAGCTCTAGTACAGTTTTTCTGCAGACAAGTACAACTCAGAAAGTGAAGTCTTTTTCTCCTCTTTTCAAAATGAAAGCACTATATGGCTAAGAGAAAATTCCTAGACGTTGTGGGTTTCTAACGTCCTTCTAAAATAGAAGTAGCAACCACAAGGTCAAAGAGCCCTAATTGCTTCATTCAATAAAATTCACACAATATTTTACTTACATGTCTAGAATTCCTCCCTGATTGACAACATAGAGATAATTTGATTACAACAATATAACCAATAAAGATCTATCATGTAAAAACCATGCTTTTCAGAGAGACTTAACTGGCCAAAATATACTATTAATGGATGCATAGAGACTCGGTATAAAGCTATCTAAATGTCCAAGGGGAAAAAAGCATTTTTTTTTTTTTTTTTTTTTGAGACAGAGTCTTGCTCTGTCGCCCGAGCTGGAGTGCAGTGGCTGGATCTCAGCTCACTGCAAGCTCTGCCTCCCGGGTTTACGCCATTCTTCTGCCTCAGCCTCCCAAGAAAAATGCATATTAAAAGCAATCTTTTTTAGATTGCTCATTTGGATAACTTACTTGTCAATTCATTGACATAAGGAAATCAGTCATCAAAACAGGACAGATGGAATTGACCAGGCTGTTGCTGACAAAATTATGTGACATTGATACAATCAATACAATACATGAAAACAATCATACACTGACGCTTAGGTCAGAGGCTGTATAGCAAAAAATACCACACAATGGTTAAGGTTCTTTGATACAGTTCTAAAAACAAACAAACAACAGCAAGACATTGTTTACAACATTCACACTCCAATTACAAAATGAGTCTCACCCTTCCAAAGAGCAGGAAAGAAATTTTCTATTTAATAGAATGAATTCTCATGCTTGTACTGCTGAACCCCATGACATCATAAATGACCCCTGAGTGGCATTCCAATTAAGTAGTATGAATCAATACTTTAAATATATAAAATGTACTCTTTTATCATTCATAAGATTCATATCAGAATCAACTCTGTGTCTTCATCATATTTGCTATAAGTTTAATGTGGACCCTGGATTCTGACAATCTACAGAATTAGTGAGAAGTTGAAATGTGTTCATCAACACAGAACTCAAATTCTTAGTTTACCTTTCTGCCATCTTCTGGCAGCTAGCTTACCTTCCATACTATACATAGTTGATTGGTTCAGTTGCTTAGTAGATGGCATTAATAATACTACTGGAAGATGGCATCCATCATGTATCAGCTGCCTTCTTCCATGTGATGGATACAGAGTTTCAGTGCCAAGCCATCAAATGGGTCACCAATTCTTACCATCAATCTCAAAAGTACCAAATATTGTTTATAATGGGGATGGACTGAGACAGCATGTGTCGGTTTCAGCAAATTTTTCTGCAACTGTTGGAAAATAATTCAAAGTACGTGCTCCTAGTGGATTGTGATAGTGGATAGTACTATGTAGTACTATCTTTGTATAAGCAGGACAATGTGGATTTTTAACAATGCCTTTAACTGAAAGATAAGGAATGAATTAATGGTAACCTATTTTGCCCATGGAATGAAACCAATAACTGTCAGACCAAACATATGAGGGTAGTTTTAAGATTAAAATATAGATATATAGTGTTATTAAAATTAAATGCCTCAGGCATCATCTCCTTTTCAGTGTTCTAATTGCCACCACCTAAAGCTAAAAGCTTATCACTCACTTCACACCTGTATTCCTGGAAATGTTTCCTATGGACTGTCAAAGCTCGAGCTGCCTCCAGATTCTCTCTCCACCCTCCAACTGTCACCTATATATTGCATGTCACTTCTGGAATAATCCATATTAAATGCTGCTTTCATTATATTGTAACTCTGCTTAAAAATCAATTATGGTGCCCTATTTCAGACCGCATCAAACACAGACTATTCTATCCAGGTGTCAAAGCCATATGTAAACTGTTTCCATAATACTCATCTGATTTATTTATTTGTTATTATTTATTTATTTTTACTGGAACATACCAAGAAATACTTCAGGGTTACGTCCTCACTGCCGTATCGTTGGAAACTGCATTCTTTCATTCATGAGATTGCCCTCATGCAAAGTGCCCTCCACTTTTACCTTCATCTCACTAACAAAGTTCTACATCATCTTCAATACTATAACCCTGATGCGTCCATGAAGCACTCGCTCGTTATTGCCACTATCATTCAGCTCCATCTTCTGTCAATTCCTATAACTCTAATACCACTTCCTGGTGAATGACTTTTTATTATTCAAGATTCTTTTATGTCTTTTAGAGACATTTCCATAATTACATCACAACATATTTGAGGAGAACTATGTTAATTGTCAGTAACTTTTACGATAACAAAAATGGTATGGAAATATGGAGCAAGCACTCAAAAATTATCGATCAATTATAGTGCATTGTCACAAGCAATAAAAAACAGAACATGATATTTCCACCTATTCCTGAATGCAAAAAACATTTTCATCTTGCTTTTCCAGTAATAAAAGTGGTTTTCAATATATAACAAAATATTTTTTGTTATGAAGTTAATATTTGTTACAAGGTACTATAGGAGGTAAAGCTCTTATACATAAAAACATTTAAATTTCCATACATATGTGTGGCTCAAAATTTCAGAGCAATGAGAAGATACGTAAACAGCTTAATTTCTGCTAACCCCAAGAAATACACTTGTCCCTTATTAAAAAATGTAGAAACTGACACCCAAACACTACACATCTATTTCCCCCCAAAGTAGCACAACTATTTCAATAAATACAAGGAACTTGGCAATAAATTAACATTTAATAAATCTGCACTAAAGAATTATTTTTGGGTTTCTGAAAAACATGTATTTTCTTTCTGATTCTTTTTATTCTTTTGAACCAAATAAGCTAGCAATGAGAGTTTTTCAACCTCTGTGATGAGTAACAGTACCACAAACCTCAAGGGTGATCAATTTTTGTCAAACTGCAAGAATACATATTGGATAGATTTAACCATTTTGAACTTTTGTGTGTGTGCATAAAATACTTAGTGTAAATTTCATCTGTACATTTCTTTAAGTGTCACTTACATTTCCAGAAAAGAATTTATATTGAAATTTTGTAAAATTTTTACAGACTTTTAAAGAAGTGACATACTAAATTCAAAAAGTACAACACTTTTATTTTGTAGTTACTACTTTAAAAGCACAGGGATTACTGACAAATTATTCCAACCAACCAAATATGTCATCCAGTAGAAACTCTCCTAGATAAATATCCAGCTTTTCTGGACCTCATTATTGTGCTCTGTACACATGGCTTTATCCTATCCACTCTTCCTTAACAATCGAATCTGTCTATCCCCATACTTATGCATATATAGCATGTTTAAGAGTTGCACATAATGAATATTGATATTAACATAGTTAATATTAACAATATTAATGATAATATTGATAGGCATTTTATTAATATGTCCAATATTAATAAAATAGTGAGATGCCTAGTATTATGAAAAGAAACACAGCTTAAAAATTGTTCAAAACACATAGATGTGGGGGTGAGAAATATGAGATCTTATATGAAAATATGAAATATAAGGAAAAGGTAGAAGTCATAGGATGGTCTAGGGAAACTAATGGAATATGTTTTTCTGTGTATGTTATACAAAAGTGCAAAATAAAGGGGAGAGGTGTGGTAACCAATTTGTTTCTTTATGTATGCATTTCAATGTTGTAGGATTATTCCCAGAAACCTGATATTTTTCTCACTTTAAATTGCCATTAATAATTTTCAAAAACAACCTCAAGGGGGATATTATCTGTTTCTTCATAGAATACAGGGCTATTGTTTATCTTTTGTAAACTTTACTGCAGAGAAAAAGCTCAAGTACAGAAATAAATCAAGAAAATTCCATGAATCTACAATTACGTATCTAAAATATGTCTTCTTTGTACTTTTTCATATAACTCTGAATGTTAAATTTAAAATTTTCTTTTTATTCTGAAACTCAGATCATTGACTTAGTGTAATTAATGAGTCTGATGCATCTGTTTTGTCCCTAGCAATATTAATTATGTCCTTTCTTTCTTTCTCTCTCTCTCTCTCTTTTTTTTTTTTTTTTTTTCTGATGGAGTTTCACTCTTTCTCCCAGGCTGGAGTGAAGTGCTGCGATCTTAGCTCATCACAATCTCCGCCTCCCGGGTTCAAGCAATGCTCCTGCCTGAGCCTCCTGAGTAGCTGGGATTATAGGCGCCCGCCATCACACCCGGTTAATTTTTGTATTTTTAGTAGAGACAGGGTTTCCTTATGTTGGCCAGGCTGGTCTCGAACTCCTGACCTCAGGCAATCCACCCATCTCAGCCTCCTAAAGTACTAGGATTACAGGCATGAGCCACCATGGCGATTATATTCTGGAATGCCATTTTTTTGGAGCTCTATTTCATTCTCTCCTCACATTAAGAAGGGCAACATTCAGTTTTGTGTTATAAACTCAGTTGCCATTTCCAAGTGTCAAAGCAGACAGGATGGCAGCCTTGGCCAAAAGACACTGAAAGGTGTTTTTTTTTTTTTTTTTGCTCTATTTAGCGAGCAACCTCCATCTCTCTGTAAGAAAAGTATTTCTATGATTAAAGTATGTGTGCTTGATGCCAAAACTACCAACCAAGAGGTAAAACAAAATATTTTTTGGTGGGTTATGTTTTATTTTGTTTTTTGGCTATAGAATTTATATACAAAAAAAAAAACAAAAACCCTTTAAGTGTTAATGAACATTGTGTGGCCTGAAGTAATGCAGTTTAGTGCCATCTAGCCAGATGAGTCTCTATTCTACTTAAGCCCTCAGACCTCTCTATATTCCCGAGTCCAGAATGTATTTCCTACATAATGTCTCTTTTTTAAATAAAGCAAAAGTAATTCATAGTGATATGAGATAAAGCACTAGAAACATGTAATTTAAAGATGGAAGCTGTCGCTTCTTTGAGAAGTAGGAAAGGATTCTAATAATCAACATTTATCAGATTTGAGGATATAAACAATACTCCAAATTGATACTGAGAATTCCAGGAAACGAAATTTGTATGTTGAGAATGTTTACGCAAATTACATCTACTGTGGTTTCATAAATTACGCAAATAGTAGAAACGGAACTGAGAAAGTTGAACAGTTTTGTTTGTGTATGCTTATTCCAAGCAGACAAAAGTACTAGAATGCTAGGAAGTCTAATCATTGGATTTGGTGAGGAAGACATAGGGAGGCTGAAGAAAAAGGGTGATGGAAAAAAGAGACTAAATAGAAAAAGAGTAAAATTAAAAGAGAGTACAGATAAAAAACTAATAAAGCAGGAGATAGACTGTTTAAAAAGACAAATAAGACAAATGCTGTTATGAAGAAAACAAAGAAGTCTTTCAAAACATAGTACTTAGGTTTGGAAAATTTCATTTTGTTTCAAATGGGAGTTATAGCAAAGAAAAATTGAGGTTTGAACTGTTGAAAAGCCAACCTGTGGGGCTTAGGATTTAATTTCAGACTAGCTTTTCCCCATTTTCTAGCATGGAGGTTTTCTTTTTTCCCTTCTTTAAAAAAAGAGTCTTTGATCTTTTGCCTTAACGAGCCTAGTCAATATGTAAAGAATCAAAATTGTGAGTGCTAATGCCCTTATTTTGTTAAACCAAGTATTAAACATTGTACTATTTGTGTGGTCTGAACACTCAATCGGAATTGAACCTTGCATGATTGAGGTGTTTGAAGACTCGGGAAATAAATGCTCTAATCAAAAAGGCGAAGTCATGTCTTGCCAGAAAGCCATTTTCTTTATTTTAGATGAATTAAGTTAAATAATGAAAACATCACTTCTTTCCAGCTAAGAGTTAATCAAGAATTACATTTGACAAGGCAAAGCCATTAATAAACATGGATCCTTATAACTCATCACATGGTCTGATAATGTAAATCGATAACTATACTTTTAGTCCACTCTTATAAATTAATAAACACTTCAAAAATTCAAACTCTACCACTGGTTATTAAAAGAAAAACTACCACAATTTGCTGATTAACAAGTGTAAATACTATATTAAGTAAGACATAAGTATATATAAAAATGCAAATGTAAATATAAATATGTATCCAAATGTCATAGATGATATTAACAGATGGAAAAGAAAAAACTTTTGATTCATTTTCTAGTTTTGAAGTGACAGCCCTAAACATAAGCTAACAGAACTGATTATCAAAGCAATTGGTCTATTTTTTTCATCAGTTATTTACTTATAAATTGAGTGCATATCTTAATTATCATGTTCTCAATTTTTTTCTTTGGGAACAAACATATGGTTGGCTGAACAGAAAGCGTAGTATCAAAAATAAAACACTTGTATTCCAAGAATGCTACAAAAATAAATGGGGTTTAATGACTTCTATTTGGTTACAGCTATGCAGAGTTAGTTTGCATAATTCTTAAAATAAACTTACATGCAGATGTATATAGAACATAACAACCATGCATACATTATTTTAAATCATCTTAATTTGTTCAAATGCTTAATAGTTATATATCTTTAAGCTATTTTTTGGTGACTCAGCAACCAAATTTTATAAACGTTTCTGAAAAGCTCTGGACATGTAGACCTGAGGTTATTTTAAAACAAAAATATTAAGGAAATCTAACGGTTTGCAAATTAAATCTGACAACAGTCGAACATGCTTCCAATAGCCTTTTAAAATGCCTGTCTCTCTCTTTTTCTCTCTCTCTCTCTTCTTTCCACCTTCCACCATGATGCAGCAAAAAGGTCATCACCAGATGCTGGCACACTAATCTCAGACTTTCCAGAATTTCCAGAATTGTGAAAAAAATAATTTCTGTTCATTATAAATTACCCAGCCTATGGTATTCTGTTACAGTAGCACAGGACAGACTAAGACAAAATTTTACATAAATGTTGGGGCATATTTACCAAATATTAAACCATAGGTAAGATTTCAATTAGTAAAAGTGGGAGAAATAAAGCTATAGGGAAAGGGACTGAAAATTATACCAGCTTGACACAGTTCTAAGGTGTGGGAGGAAAAGTTGAGAAATAAAGTGAAGAGAAAGGAGATTGGGACTGGGCTTTACATAAAGGACGGGTCATCTGGACCACGCATTTGGAATTTGTTCTGTGAATAACTAGGAATCATTGATATTCTCTGCACAATGCAGTCAGAGTGTGCTGTAAGGAGAGCTTTGTGGAAGTAGTGGATTAGAGGCAGTAAGTGGAAAGACAGGAGCCTAGAAAACCATCACAGAAAATGGTGTAAAACATTTTTAAAATGTACCACTAATTAGCATATATGAAAGAAATCTAGTTTAAAATGACAAATTACACATTTTAAATACTCATCTAATTAGCAGACATTAAACATTATGAGACTTTCCAATATCAGCGAGAGGTAAATTTGGAAATCTCACAAATTTCTCATAATAATATAAGTAGAATATGCAAATAGAAAAACAAAAATCAAAAACATTAGATAGCTGATTCATTTGTATATGAGGAAAGACCTAATTTTTAAAGAGATCATTTACTTTTCTTCATGTAACTTATTGTCAAAAGTCTCGGAAATTTTTATCTCTTTCATGAATACACAAATTCCTTATTTTAAATCTAAGATACCAAAAGCATTTATATTTTAATGTGTTCTTGACATTAAAAATACAAAGTATTTTTTGCTCATGAAATTCTTAGCTGAAAATATGTTAGTAATTGAATTTAAGAAGTGATTTATGTTTAGATACTAAATTAAAGACATATTTCATAAAAATGATAAAAGTCTCTTGCTAAAAGTAGATCAAAGCAATATTAAAATAAGCAAACACTTATTTTAATTATATATTACATTAAGAAACTCATGAAAAATATGTTTTAAATGACATAATTCTTCATAATTCTTAAGTATTCATTCAAACAACTATGCTGTTTCACCTTCTCTTGACCCCTGTCCTGTCCTCCTGAAAACAACATCTGATAGTTTAGAAGAGGGGAGGGAGATCAGTTTTGTTTAATCTCCTCCTTTAACTTAAATATGGACATGTTGCATGTGTATGTAAAGCCCAAAACAGCATCAGAGAGATTTCTAAGCTTCCTTTTTTTTTTTTTTAAGACGGAAGTCTTGCACTGACATGAAGAGAGTTGTAGGCCTGGGATGGCCATAGGAATGGGAGAAAGAAGTCTCTCAGAAATGACAGTCATGAATTAATGACTAAGAACCAGATGGAATCATGGAAACCTTAGTGAATAACTGAGTAGACAGATGACTGAACAGACCTGAGGTCCCCTACCAAAACTTAGACTAGACATCAGCCAAAGTAAGGAGAAAGCCTGAATTGACTGTGGCTGGTTTTTACCACCTTGAGGACAAATGGGAATTTGCAATAAAAATTATGTCAAGATTTAATGAAAATAAAGTCAAATTTCTTGCAGAAGAGAATTTCCTCTTTTAGAAAAGTTTTTTTAAAAAACATTCTGTCTCTTTTTAAAATTTTTTATTTCCATAGGTTTTTGGGGAACAGTTTGTATTTGGTTACACGAGTAACTTCTTGATTACATGAGTAAGTGGTGATTTCTGAGATTTTGGTGCACCTATCACCTGGACAATAGACACTGAACTCAATTTGCGGTCTTTCATCCCTTGCCCCTTCCCACCCTTTCTCCTTAGTCCCCAAAGTCCATTGTATCATTCTCATACCTGTGCATCCTCATAGCTTAGCTCCTGCTTATGAGTGAGAACATAAGATGTTTGGTTTTTCACTCCTGAGTTACTTCCATTAGAATAATAGTCTCCAGTTCTACCCAGGTTGCTGTGAATGCAGTTGACTTGTTCCATTTTATGGCTGAGTAGTATTCCATACATATATCACAATTTCTTTATCCACTCATTGATTAATGGGCATTTAGGCTGGTTTCATGTTTTTGCAATTGCAAATTGTGCTGCTATAAACATGTTTGTACAAGTATTTTTTTTTGTATAATGACTTATATTCCTTTGGGTATATACCCAGTAGTGGGATTACTGGATCAAATGGTAGTTCTACTTTTAGTTCTTTAAGGAATCCCCATGCTGTTTTCCATAATGGTTGTACTAGTTTATATTTCCACCAGGAGTGTAGAAGTGTTTCCTTTTCACCATATCCATGCCAACATCCATTACTTTTTGATTCTGGCCATTCTTGGAGGAGTAAGGCAGTACTGCATTGTGGTTTTGATTTGCATTTCCCTGCTCATTAGTGACGTTGAGCATTTTTTGTATGTTTATTGGCTTTTGTATACTTACAGCCAACTGATCTTTGACAAAGCAAGCAAAAACATAAAGTGGGGAAGGGACACCCTATTCAACAAATGGTTCTGGGATAATCGGCTAGTCACAGGTAGGAGAATGAAACTGGATCCTCATCTCTCACCTCAAACAAAAATCAACTCAAGATGGATCAAGGACTGAAATCTAAGACCTGAAACTCTAAAAATTCTATAACATAACATCAGAGAAACCCTTCTAGACATTGGCTTAGGCAAACACCTCATGACCAAGAACCAAAACACAAATGTAACAAAAACAAAGATAAATAGGTGGGTCTTAGTTAAACTAAAGAGCTTCTGCACAGCAAAAGGAAGTCAGCAGAGGAAATAGATAACCTACAGACTTACAGAGTGGGAGAAAATCTTCACAATCTAGACATCCGACAAAGGACTAATATCCAGAATCTATAAGGAACTCAAACAAATTAGCAAGAAAAATACCAAACAATCCCATCAAAAAGTGGGTCAATGACATGAATAGGCAATTCTCAAAAGAATATATACAAATGGCAAACAAACATATTTAATTCTCTTTTGAAAGCATTCAAATGCTCTTGATACTTGTTGACCATACATAGGTCAGAGCTATTGTTCTGTCTGGTCAAGGAAATACTTCACTAAAGGGAGAAGGGGGATAGAAATTGAAGGAGAATGAGGTAAGGATTTAGGTTAGTAAAGGATCTACCAATCCAATGTGCTCATGAGTTATGACTGATTTTCAAATTATCTCAAAATATATTCCTTTGCATTGTAAAATTTTTTAAAATTCTGCTTTTGAATGTGGCTATAAATGACTGTCACAAAAGACAGAGGCTTTATATGTTTATGATGTGGACATGACTCAACATACATATTTTAAAATGACAATTCTATAATAAAATATGATATAATTTTTTTGGCAGCATAAATTAGAAAATAACTATTATCAAATTAAGTAATTAGGTTTTTATCTCTGGTTTTGTTAAAAGTTCACTGATGTGCTTGCATAATGTGGCAATGATGATGAACTACATTAAAACTCAAGTGATAATGAATCCTAAAAGACTTCTAGACAGTGAAATTGATTCATCTTTGTGACATTCAACTTCATTTTCCTTGACTAATATTGACCCCAAAGACACCTCACTAATGCTTATAGATCTAATCAAAAGTCGAACAATAGCTTAACTAAAATATTGGCCTAAAGCATATTTTGTAAGATGTAATAACTGCCTAAAACTTATTTAATTCTCAAAGAAAAAAATACCTTCTCAGAGCACATTTCTTTCTGTGGTTATTTAACCTTATTGTAACTTTGTTTTACAGCGTAGAAAATAAAATCATTCTTATTTCTCAATTATGATCATTCATATGAAGGTGGCATAAACATAATAAGAGTTGAGCAATATGTTATTAAGGTCAAATATTTAATTTATTTTTGCTCCAATTTATTTTTATATCATTGGCATTCTTTCTGATGAGCTAATGCAGGAAAACATTGCCATATCTGGGTTAGATCACTGAAAACTTCACACTTTGAGAAGGCTGTACTTCAAGCAAGTTGAGTGGTATAAAAGTACAAAAAACCAAAATAATCTGGTAGGAAGGAGTGATATCCAAAGTGCTGAGAAAATTTTAATCATGTTTTCATGTTTAAACTCATATTGAACAGTACTGATTTAAAAATTTCAAGCCAAAACATAAAGTGGATTTAAGAAAAATAAGATTTGCAGAAATACAACAAACAGCAAGATTTGGGTACTCGTCCTTTTATTTAAAAAATATTTTTTCCTAGACGTTGCATTTTTGTCTTTAAAAATACAAGGCATCTATTAAAGAAATCATCCCCCATTAACATTAGAAGACAATAAGATTATGGTTGAGACTTTTGTCACATCGGTCCTGCATTTGTAATTTTAGGTAGTTTACTGGCTTACCAGGTCTCAAGTGCTGTTCACTTCCTGCCATAAACATACTGCTGAATTAATCCACTTACATCAATGAACTAACTTCCATCTATATCATTATAATGATTACAGTCTAAGTTTCTCTAAGAGAGAAACCAGATTTGTCTATTCAGAACAATCTACATAGCAACCTCTCAATATGTTCATAATTGAACTCATCATCTATTCCCCAAATCTGTTCTTTGTAGTTAGTTATTGGCACCTTCATCTACCCAGTTTTTCTTGCAAACCTTTGGGAGTTGTAAGATTTCCAGCTGTGCTGACCTCCCATACATGAATGGTAAAGTACTGTCAATTTGATGTTTAAAATATATTTCTTGGTTAACCTACTCAACTCTATCTTCTCAGTCTTGTCTTCTTTGACCATGCTCTTCTTCCTTTATCTTTCTTGCTTGATCAACTTACACAGCTATCACAATTGCACACACTTCCAGATATCAGTCTAAAATGTAAATTTGATCAATTCATGCTCATTCTTAAATGTATTCTTTTGTTCCTTGCTGTCTTTAAATTTTAGTTCAAAGTTGTTATTGCATGTGTAGCTCTTGTGATCTGGCACATTCCTCCTTTTTTTGTCCCTCCTCCTCCTCCCCTCTCCATTTCAAACACATCATATTGTTATTTCTCAAGTGTCATTATTATTTGTTATGATGCCTGGAACTCCCTTATCCATTTTGACCAAATGCCTGACTTTTGGAATCGATTCCTTCACATTCCCTCCTCTGGGAGGCAACACCTGAAGCTTTCACTCCAGGTTATGGATAATGCACTTCCCTCTAGGACAGATAATATAACTTATACCTACTGAGTCTTCAAAGCCTACTGAAGAGGCCAGTATGTAGTCGATGCTCAATGCTTTTTGATTTAACTCATAAACTAATAGACGCTTTAGTAGATCAAAATAAATGATGGAGACTACCTACATGTTTTATGAAATAGGAATTTTTTATTTTTAATGTGCTCAATTTAGGTTTACATATGTTGGATTCTGTACATTTTAGATATTTAAGTGATGTTGACCACTAAAACTTGACATCTATTTTACTGACTGTGCAGGGAAAAGGAGTGTCATTACACAAACTTTGTCTACTTCTTTCATAGAAAAAAGGTCCAAAAAGGTATTTTGAGATGGTCATAATTTATTCACACACTACCTTACTATCACATTGTGTTATGGCAGTCCAACCTGTCTAGAAATAACATTGATTATCTTACTATTCTGGCTTTTTCATTAACTGAGTTGAAATAAAAATACTAAGTAGGTATTATGGATGAAGTATATAATAATGTCTGTGCTGAAAAGTCTCCATGTAGTTGAAGTCTTTAGGTTTGGGTGCTAAATAGAATGGTAATCAATGTTATTTCTAGGCAGGTTGGACTGCCATAACACAATGTGATAGCTTATGTGGCTTAAGCAACAATACATATATTTTTTCTCAGTTTTGGAGGTTGGACAGTCCAAGATCAAGATACTGGCCAGAGGGTCGGGCGCGGTGGCTCAAGCCTATAATCCCAGCACTTTGGGAGGCCGAGACGGGTGGATCACGAGATCAGGAGATCGAGACCATCCTGGCTAATACGGTGAAACCCCGTCTCTACTAAAAAAATACAAAAAACTAGCCGGCGATGAGGCGGGCGCCTGTAGTCCCAGCTACTCGGGAGGCTGAGGCAGGAGAATGGCGCAAACCCGGGAGGCGGAGCTTGCAGTGAGCTGAGAACTGGTCACTGCACTCCAGCCTGGGCGGCAGAGCAAGACTCCGTCTCAGGAAAAAAAAAAAAAAGATACTGGCCAGAGATACCCCAGTGAGGGTTCTCCTGGTCTGCTAACAATGGCTTTCTTGCTGCACCCTCACATGGGAAACAAGAGAAAGGAAACAAGCCCTCTTGTATCTCTTTTTACAAGGGCAATAATCTTTCTTTCCTTCCTTCCTTCCGTCCTTCCTTCCTTCCTTCTTTCCTTCCTTCCTTCCCTCCCTCCCTTCCTTCCTTCTTTCTTTCCTTCCTTCCCTGCCTCCCTCCCTCCCCCTTTCTTTCCTTCCTCCCTTCCTTCCGTCTTTCCTTCTGTTCCTTGCTTCCTTCCTTTCTTTCTTCCTTTCCTTCCTTTCTTCCTTTCTTGCTTTGAGCCAACATTCAAAACCATGATATTTTATAAAAAATTCCAATACTCAACTTCTTAAATCTTCAGAAGTGGTAGCCACTGGAACACAAAATTTATCGGAACAGTTGACTAGAGTATTCATTCTAGTATTCTAGAAGTAGCCCTTATAGCACAGATGTTAACCATATGATCACCCGTTCCTTACTACCCACCATTTTCCATTATCTGATATTTGCTGTTATACTCATTTTTTTGCATGCCATAGGGGCTAGAGGTACTTGCATTTGTATCTCTAGCAAAATAGACAACAATGAGGAGATTAGAGCTTTTTTTTTTTAAAGGCTTTGCTAAGATATGCATTTGAAACACTAAGTTTCAGGCTCTGGGTTTTAAAAGTTCAGCAACAGGCTAAAATAAATAAATAAATTAGAAAAGACTGACCAAGACACTTGCCTTCTTCCCAATGACTTATTGACTTGCTCAGTAAAAGGCATGTGAAGTCAGAGTTGGAGCTAGTGACTTTTGTAAGTGAGATAAGAAAAATAACTCACTCGGTATTACATTCTGTTTCAAAGGGATATTTTACTCCCACTATTATCTAATTTTTCTTTAAATGAAACTGCAATTGGTACATCTGTTCACTGTGTTTCTTTAAAATTTATTTTACCAGTGAATTCACACTAAGGTGGAAACAGGTTCTTTCAAGCATGATTCAAATGGTTAGACGATGTCAGAGATTTAAATGGCATGAGTAGCAATTTGCAATACACAAAGTACTGAAAACAGTACTCACTTTTAATCTGATAGAATCCACATAAATAATTTCTTCTTTTACTTATTGCTGCTATTTTGTACATAAACATTTACATTTTTAATCCACAGAGGCAATTTTATTACAGTATTAACAATAGCAATAATGTATTCCATGTGCACAATGCTTTGAAGCTGACACAATGTTTTCATATTGATATGCAGTAACACATATTCAAGTTCAGCACCATACAAATAACTTTTTCATAAATTTATAAACATTTTTCTGAAACGCTTGACTTGTAGGTATGGCTTTTGAACATAAATACCACAAAGAATCATTAAAATTCAATTTAAAATAATTTCCATTGTATATCAAACCCATGTGTTTATATTACTTGTGTCTCATCCATCAGGAGAGCTGATTATAATTTAATTCAGACATAATAGCAAGGCATACAGTGGCATCTTATAAAATCTGTGTAAGATCGAACAGTTCTACTTGATTACTTTTCTTTTTTTGACACGGAGTCTTGCTCTGATGCCCGGGCTGGAGTGCAGTGGTGTGATCTCAGCCTACTGCAACCTCCACCTCCCGGGTTCAAGTGATTCTCCTGCCTCAGCCTCCCAAGTAGCTGGTATTACAGGTGTGAGCTGCCAATCCTGACTAATGTTTTTGTATTTGCAGTAGAGACAGGGTTTCACCATATTGGCCAGGCTGGTCTCAAACTCCTGACCTTAGGTGATCCACCCACCTTGGATTCCCAAAGTATGAGGATTACAGGTGTAAGCCAGTGTGCCTAGCCAATTCCTTTCTTTTCTTACACTTTGTTCCAATTTAATTGAATGAATAATTTTTCGGCATCTATTAGGTTCAAAGATGAATAACATACAGTCATTACCCTCTGGGGGTTAACAGCCTAGTGAGAAAAAAAAAAAGATTCATACAAAATGAATTTGTTCATGGGACATAATATGAAAAGGTCTATTTTTCCCTGAATTTTTACAGAGATGTAAGACATGAAGGGAATGAAGGGAAAAGTCTCTGAGAGCCTATGGAAGGAGGTGCCACTTGAAATAAACTCTGAAGAAATTGGTAGCTGTTCCATTTTACACACTTACAACATACTTGCATGAACATCTACATTATTAGCTTTTCTTTACCCTGCCCACTAATACACACTTATTCAATACTATTTTCAATGACCCTTTACTGTAACACTTTTTCTTTACTCCTTAATTTCTTGATTCAATATACAAGTGGGAATTATTCTTTTGTATGCCAGCCAAACATGTAATTAAGAGAGGCCTCTTTTTATCCTATTTTAAAGTTCTATTTTTTAAACAAAAGCTTAGAGGACCTATTAAATAAATCATGATACATCCAAAATATTGACTAATGTGCAAACATTACAAAGGATGAAATAGAGAACATATATAGTCTTAGAAGAATGCCCATAATTAAAATGGTAAAAACCAAAAAAAAAAATTCCACAGGGTCATGCATATGATATGGAATCATTATATGCTCATATTGATATTGATGTTTCTGTATATAAAGAAAGAACCTGAAAGAATAACACGAAAACCTTTGTAGTAGCTAACTTTGAGGGATATACCATTTTATGTTTAGTATAATTCCTTATTTTTTATCTTAAATAATTAAAACAACAAAGATACTCAAATTGAAAGAAGCACAAAGGATACATCATTTATTTTACCCACTCTGAGAATTAAAATAAACAATTACCACTTTTTTCAATAATTAATTTTTAGAAAATGTCAAAAATAAAAAATTATATGCAGATACAAGTTCAAATCCTTGAACAAATTCCCATAAGTAACAATAAAAATTATGTTCACATTAAGGCAAAATTATAATTTTATTATCATTAAAGCCAGAAAGTAGCTTTCATCAACAAGCAGCAAAACTATTTTCTATCAATATACCAAAAACATCAGCAATAATCACCTAAAGATAAGCAACAACAGGCCTGGCATGGTGGCTCACGCCTGTAATCCCAGTACTTTGGGAGGCTGAGGTAGGTGAATCAAGAGGTAAGGAGTTCAAGATCAGCTTGGCCAACATGGTGAAACCCCGTCTCTACTAAAAATACAACAATTAGCTGGACATGGTGGCAGGCACCTGTAATCTCAGTTACTAGTGAGGCTGAGGCAGAAGAATTGCTTAAACCTGGGAGACAGAGGTAACAGTGAGCTGAGATTGCGTCACTGCACTCCAGCCTGGGTGACAGAGCAAGACTCTGTCTCAAATAAATAAATAAATAAATAAGCAAAAACAAATGTAACACATTTATGCAATGTGCTTTATGATTTTTCAACACATCTATAAGTGGAAATAAAATATTTGAAAGTACAGCAGACAATATATAAAGATAAAATAGAATCATAAAACCTTAGCCATTCATCAGAAAATGATACAATGCTGCATCACAAAGGCATTCATAGATTGGAACTATAATGTAACAGCTCGAAAAATAAAAAGTTTATTTACTTTCTGCAAATGCACTGTATCTCAGTTGTCCTCACCTGGAGCTACACAAGGCATTCTAGCCATCAATGATCTTTGACTCAACCAAATCAAGAAAAACAGCATGTTCTTCCCATATGGGATTTGAGGAGTCACATATTCATTTTACAGTCCTTGATTTGTTTAATTCTTATTTCAGTTCAATGAGTAGACAATAATGATGCTATAGCATGTACTTTACAGATGAGAAAACTTAATATCTTAGAAGCACCATGAGGTTGCTAGCCACAAATCTCATGAGCAGTGAGGAAATTGTTATCTACAAACATGTAAAGCCTAAGAAATAATCAAGCAAAGTCTTAAATAAATACAACCTGCTTATTCACTATTACAGAGACTTTCTGACTCCTGGTTGGTTTTTATGTTACCATTGTTGGGTTGGTTTTTTTTTTTTGTCTTATATCTCTAATCTGTACTGTTCAGCTCTTTTAGGCACTACAAATTTGTCTTGAATTAGGAAAGAGGTGCTAGAATGTGGGTGTGGGTGTTGACCTACATCTGAAAAAATTGCATCTGATTCACCACAATTAAACAATCTGGTTTGAAATAGCTATAATTAAGTTATTATCAGAGAAGTATTTACTAGTCTAGAAATTCTAAATTTATCTTCACATATACCCTAACTGAGAAAAGGGCCACATTTTCTGCACTCTGTTAAGTAAAGCAAATGCTGAACTAAATGCCTCCATGTTAACATTTATATTATTAAGTCACTGACAGCTAATTATATGAATGATTACTTTAGTTGTTTCTTTAAAAATTATAGGTTTGAAATAGCAAGAAAAATATGAAATGATGCTAGACAAAAAGAGTTTCAGTTTCTAACTTCTAACTATACACACACACACACACAGACAGAATTGCCTTCCTGATGTATGGAAATTATATATAGTAATGTCAAGGCATGATGAAATTATGGAGAAGATAATATCAAAATTTAGGAGAAAGTAAATTCTCTCTAGAGTAAGATATAAACTGTAATAGTATGAAAGGAAAAATCAAACTGACAAACACTACATGTTTCTAATTGAGCAGTACATGGAAATAACACTTTTCACTTAGAATAAGCAACATCAATTCTATGTGTATCTAACAAGGGGAATAAATTATTGAAACACAGATGAAAGAAGTATATTTTCGAACCAAAAAAAAATTATTTTTCCTACCTTTGTAGCTCAGTAGTAAAACACTGTCTGATGAATTTTTATGGATATCCTGGAAAAGAAACAGAAAATAGATGAAATAGAGAATTGTAAAAAGTAGCTAATTGCTTTAATATTATTATCCACATTGAGTGTTAGTGGTCTATTTGCTGGGTAACCATACACTGTGGCAAGGCATTCTCTGTTCCTTCTCATACATACATGAGACTGGCAACACAGATAGTGACAAAGGGCACATGAGCATCAGAACAAAAGCATGAGAATGTTTGTGCTCTGTAGAGCATGGACATAATGATCAAAACTCTTGGTGGGGCGTGGTGGCTCATGCTTGTAATCCCAGCATGTTAGAAGGCTAAGGCAGGTTGATTGCTTGAGCTCAGGAGCTCAAGGCCAGCCTGGGCAACATGGTGAAACCCCATCTCTATCAAAAATACAAAAATTAGCCAGGCATGGTAGTGGCACCACAGCTACTCAGGAGACTAAGGTGGGAGGATCACTTGAGCCCAGGAGGCAGAGGTGGTGGTGAGTTGAGATCATGCCACTGCACTCCAGCATGGGTGACAGAGCAAGACTCTATCTCAAAAGAAAAAAAGAAAAAAAAAAAAAAAGATTCATTTTTATTCAAAACGGTTAGTCAATTTAGTAAATTTTAAATTGACAGTTGGTAAAGGTAAAAAGAAAAAAGAAAAATCACTCCATATTACTAAAATGAAACAAAATACCAGCTAAAAAAATAACAAAATGACAAAACTAAGACTTTTAGATTTAATAACGTCTTCTTAAATTATTAAAAAATAGGTGCTGAGATTGAAATCCATTATGTGGACATGATCATAAGATTTCAGCTCAAGTGGCCCAAGTTGTACATTCTAGAAATGTAATAGACTATTATCTGGTATAGAGAATTATTATTAAAAATTATGATGCTCTTCATTAAAACAGCATTAGTCTTATAACTAGAAGTAATTTAAAAATCAACTGGTTCAATTTCCTCACTTTACATATAAGCAAAGCAAGTTCACATCACTAGTTCGTGGCAGAACTAAGGGTAAAATTTCCATCTCTCTTCCTCATACTCATTTCACAACATTAAGTTATTTAATCCTTCATAATTTCCAAGATTGGAAAGAAGTAGAGGAAGTAGAGTTATGTATTTTCTTCTTGATAAGTTCCATCTGCTTGATGAAACATCATATTTCTCCCTGAATAATCTATATCATCAAGATTTACTGTATCCACCTCATTTAAAACTCCTTTCCTTGACCATTCTTGGCTAGCTTTGCCACCTGCTGATTGTGGGGCCTTGAGTGAACATAGGCAGTAGCCAGGGAGTGGTTACAGCAGGCCTGTGCAAGACCTAGCAGTGTGCTGTCTTCACACGTGACTCAGGGCAATCACAGTGGTGGTGGCCACAGGGGTGCTTGTGTCACTCCATTCCCAGTTTTAGGTGGCTCAGAACAGAGAGAGAGAGACTGTATGCTTGGGAGAAAGCAAGGAAAGAGAACAAGAGTTATTCCCTGGTAATCCAGAGAATTCTCTTGGATCTTGTCCAATACCATCAAGTTGGTACCTCTATGAGTCTGTAAGCAATACAGAGTTACTGGGCTTGGGGTGCTCCCTATAGCAGAAACACCTTAGGTCATAACACCCAAGTTCTTTCAAATATCTGGAAAGCCTCCCCAAGAATTCTGGACAGCCACAAATAAGCCCAGACAATAAATACCTAACTCTTCAATGCCCATACACTGAAGAACATCTACTAGTATCAGTACCATCCAGGAAAACATCATGTCACCAAGTGAACTAAATAAGGCACCAGGGACCAATCCTGGAGAAACAGAGATATGTGACCTTTCAGACAGAGAATTCAAAATAGCTGTGTTGAGTAAACTCAAAGAAACTCAAGATAACACAGAGAAGATATTCAAAATTATATCAGAAAAATTTAACAAAGAGATCAAAATAACTAAAAAGAAGCATAAATTCTTGAGCTGAAAAATGCAATTGGCATAATGAAGAATGCATGAGTTCATTAATAGCAGAGTAGATCAAGAAGAAGAATAAATTAGTGAGTTTGAGGACAGGCTATTTAAAAATACAGTCAGAGGAGACAAAAGATAAAAGAATAGAAAACAATAAAGCACACATACAGAATCTGGAAAATACCCTCACAAGGGCAAGGCTTAAGACCAATATCTACGAGGGTTTCTGAGAAGAAATCCTATAAGCTAGAAGAGATTGGAGCCCCATCTTCAGCCTCCTTAAACAAAACAATAATCAGCCAAGAATTCTGTATCTAGTTAAACTAAGCCTCATAAAGGAAGGGAAAATACAGTCTTTTTCAGACAAACAATTGCTGAGAGAATTTGCCACTACCAAGCCAGCCAGCACTACAAGAACTGCTAAAAGGAGCTCTAAAACTTGAAACAAATCCTTAAAATACACCAAAATATAACCTCCATAAAACATAAATCTCACAGGACCTATAAAACAAAAACAGTTAAAAAAACAAACAAAGTATTCAGGCAAGAAATAGCATGATGAAAAGAAAAGTACCTCACATCTCAAAATGAACATTGAATGTGAATGACATAAATGCTCCAGTTAAAAGACACAAAATCACAGAATGGATAAGAATTCACCAACTAAGTAGGTGCTGTCTTCAAGAGACTCACCTAATGCATAAGGACTCCCATAAACTTAAGGTAAAGGGGTGGAAAAAGTTACTCTATGCAAGTGGACACCAAAAGCAAGCAAGAGTAGCTATTCTTATATCAGACAAAACAAACTTTAAGGCAATAGCAATTAAAAAGACAAAGAGGGGCATTATGTAATGATAAAAGGACTAGTCCAACAGGAAAATATCACAATCCTAAATATATACGTGCACCTAATACTGGGGCTCCCAAATTTATAAAACAACTACTATTATATCTAAGAAATGAGATAGGCAGCAATACAGTAATAGTGGGAGACTTCAATATGCCACTGACAGCATTAGACAAGTCATCAAGACAGAAAGTCAACAAGGACACAGTGGATTTGAACTATATAAAAAATAGACTAACCAGAAATTTACAGAACATTCTACCCAACCACTGCAGAATATACACTCTATTTATCAATGCATGGAACATTCTCCAAGATAGACAGTATAATAATTGAGACAAAACAAGTCTCAATATATTTAAGAAAACTGAAATCATATCAGGTACTCTCTCAGACCACAGTGGAATAAAATTGGAAATCAACTCCAGAAGGAACCCTCAAAACCATGGAAATACATGGAAATTAAATAACCTGCTCCTGAATGATCACTGGGTCAACAATAAAATCAAGATGGAAATTTAAAAATTCTTTGAATTGAATAATAGTGACACAACCTATCAAAACCTCTGAGATACAGCAAAGGTGGTTCTAAGAGGAAAGTTCATAGCCTTAAATACCTACATTAAAAAGTCTGAAAGAGCACAAATAGACAATCTAAGGTTACACCTTGAAGAACTAGAGAAACAAGAACAAACCAAATCCAAACCCAGCAGAAGAAAAGAAGTAACAAAAATCAGAGCAGAACTAAATAAAATTGAAGCAAAAAATTACAAAAAAATAAATGAAACAAAAAGCTGGTTATTTAAAAATATAAATAAAATTGACAGACCATTAGTGAGATTAACCAAGAAAAGAAGAGGAAAGATCCAATAAGCTCAATTGGAAATGAAACAGGAGATATTACAACCGATACCACAGAAATACAAAAGATCATGCAAGGCTACTATGAACACCTTTAAGTGCATAAACTAGAAAATTTAGAGGAGATGGATACATTCCTGGAAATATACAACCCTCCAAGATTCAACCAGGAAGAAATAGAAACTCTGAACAGACCAATAACAAGCAGCAAGATTGAAATGGTGATTTTTTAAAAAATTGCCAACAACAACAAAAAAGTCTAGGACCTGTTGGATTCACAGCTAAATTACATCAGGCATTCAAAGAAGAATTGGTACTATCTATTGACACTATTCCAAAAGATACAGAAAGAGGGAATCCTCCCTAAATCATTCTATTAATATGAAGCCTATATCACCCTAATACCAAAACCAGGAAAGGACATAACCAAAAAAAAAAAAAAAAAAAAAAACTACAGACCAATATCCCTGATGAACATAGATGTTAAAATCATTAACACAATACTAGCTAACCAAATCCAACAACATTTCAAAAAGATAATCCACCATAATTAAGTGAGTTTCAAACCAGGGATGCAGGAATGATTTAACATACACAAGTCAATACATGTGATACACCACATAAACAGAATTAAAAACAAAAATCACATGATCATCTCAATAGATGCAGAAAAAGCACTTGACAAAACCCAACATCACTTTATGATTAAAACTTTCAGCAAAATTGGCATATAAGGGACATACCTCAGTGTAATAAAAGCCATGTGTAACAAATCCACAGCCAACATAATACTGCACGGGGGAAAGTTGAGAGAATTCCTTCTGAGAATTGAAACAAGACAAAGATGCCCACTCTCACCACTCCTCTTCAACGTCGTACTGAAAGTCTTAGCTACAGCAATCAGACAAGAGAAAGAAATAAAGGGCATCCAAATCAGCAAAGAGGAAGTCAAACTGTCACTGTTTGCTGATGATATAATTGTTTACCTATAAAATCCTAGAGAATCCTCCAGAAAGCTAGAACTGATGAAAGAATTCAGCAAAGTATCCAGACACAAAATTAATATACACAAATCAGTAGCTCTTCTATACACCAAAATAGACCAAGCTGAGAATCAAATCAATAACTCAACCCCTGTTACCATAGCTGCAAAGAAAATAAAATAAAACAAAGTAAAATAAAATAAAATACTTAGTAGTATACCTAACCAAGGAGGTGAACGACCTCTACAAGGAAAACTACAAAACACTGCTGAAAGAAATCTTAGACAACACAAATAAAGGGAAACACATCCCATGCTGATGCATGGGTAGAATCAATATTGTGAAAATGGCCACACTGCCAAAAGCAGTCTACAAATTTAATGCAATTTGCATCAAAATAACACCATCATTCTTCACAGAACTAGAAAAAAAAAATCTTAAAATTCATATGGAACCAAAATAGAGCCCACATAGCCAAAGCAAGACTAAGCAAAAATAACAAATCTGAAGGCATAGCACATTACCTGACTTCAAACTATACTGTAAGGCCATAGTCACCAACACAGCATGGTACTGGTATAAAAATAGGCACATAGACCAATGTAACAGAAAAGAACCCAGAAATAAAACCAAATACTTATAGCCAACTGATCTTTCACAAAGCAAACAAAAACACAAAGTATGGAAAGGACACTCTATTCGAGAAATGATGCTGTGATAATTATTAGCAAGCCACATGTAGAAGAATGAAACTGGATCCTCATTTCTCACTTTGTACAACAATAAACACAAGATAGATCAAGGACTTAAGTCTAAGAACTGAAACCATAAAGATTCGATAAGTTAACATTGGAAAAACCCTTCTAGACACTGGCTTAAGCAAACACTTCATGACCAAGAACCCAAAAGCAAGTGCAACAAAAACAAAGAAAAATCGATGAAACTTAATTAAACTAAAATGCTTCTGCATGGCAAAAGAAACATTCAGTGGAGTAAACAGACAAACCACAGAATGGGAAAACATCTTTGCAATTTATGCATCCAACAAAGAACTAATACCCAGAATCTACAAGGAACTCAAAGAAATCAGCAAGATAAAAACAAACAATCCCATCCAAAACATGAACTAAGGACATAAATAGACAATTATCAAAAGAAGTTATACAAATGGCCTACAAACACATGAAAAAATGCTCAAAGTCACTAATGATCAGGGAAATGCAAATCAAAACCACAATGCGATACCACCTTACTCCTGCAAGAATGGCCAGAATAAAAAGCAGTCTACAAATTCAATGCAATTCCCATCAAAATAACACCATAATTCTTTACAGAATCAAAAAATAAAAAAATAATACATGTTGCCATGAATGTGGTGGAAAGGGAACCTTTTACACTGCTGATGAAAATGAAAACTAGTACAACCACTATGGAAAACAGTGTGGAGATTCCTTAAAGAACTAAAAGTAGAACTACCATTCGATCCAGCAATCCCATATTGGTTATCTACCCGGAGGAAAAGTAGCGATTATAGGAAAAAGATATTTGCACACACAAGTTTATAGTAGCACAAATTGCAATCGCAATTGCAAAAATTAGAACCAAAACAAATGTCCATCAATCGACCAGTGGATAAAAAAGTTGTGATATATATATATACACATATATATACACACACACGTGATATATATACATACGTATGTATATGTATATATAATATATATACACACACATATACCATTGAATACTACTCAGCCATTAAAAAAGAACAAAATAATGGCATTCACAGTAAGCTGGATGGAATTGGAGACCATTATTCTAAACGAAGTCATTCAGCAATGGAAATCCAAACATTGTATGTTCTCACTCATAAGTGGGAGTTAAGTTATGAGGATGCAAACGCATAAGAATGATACAACGGACTTTGGCAACTTGAGGAAAATGGTAGGAGAAGGATGAGGGGTGCATCAAAAAAATCACCACTAAAGAACTTAATAATGTAACCAAACACTATCTGTTCTCCAAAAACCTGGTGAAATTAAAAAAAAACAAAAAGCAAAAAACTTATACCAATCTTACTCAAACTATTCTAAAAAATAAAAGCAGAGAAAATACTTCCAAACACATTTTATGAGGGTGGTATTATCCTGATATCAAAACCAGAAAAAGACACATCAAAAAAAGAAAAGTACAAGCTAATATTGCTGATGAATATTGATGCAAAAATTCTCAATAAAATACTAGCAAAAAGAATTCAACAACAAATTACAAAAAATAATCATTATAACAATACATTACAAAAATCTCTCATTTATTATCCCTGGGATGCAAGGATGGTTCAACACATGCAAACCAATCAATGTGATACATCCTATCAAGAGAATGAAGGATAAAAACCGTGTGATTATTTCAATAGATGCTGAAAGAGCACTTGATAAAATTCAGCATCTCTTCATGATAAAAACCCTAAAAAAACTGGGGATAGAAGAAATATACCTCAACATAATAAAAGCCACATATGACAGACCCATAACTAGTATCACACTGAATGAGAAAATACTGAAAACCTTTCCTCTAAGATTGGGGACATATAAGGATGCCCATTGCCATCACTGTTATTCAACATTGCACTGTAAACCCTAGCTACAGCAATCGAACAAGAGAAAGATATAAAGCTCATTCAAACTGAAAAGGAAGAGAAGTAAAATTATCCTCATTTGCAAGGAAATCTAAAACTTTAGGAACTTTAGGAAAAACCTAAAGACTCCCCCCAAAACTACTAGAACACATAAATTCAGTTAAGTTGCAGTACACAAAATCACTACATAAAAACCAGTAGCATTTCTATATATCAACAGTGAACAATCTGAAAAGGAAATATTAAAAAAATGAATTTAAAATAGTCACATAAAAATTAAATATGCAGGAATTAACAAACAAGTAAAAGATCTCTATAATGAAAACTATAAACTGATGAAAGAAGTTGAAGAGGACACTAAAAAAATGAAAAAAAATTCCATGTTCATGGATTGGAAAGTCAATATTGCTAAAATGTCCATTCTACCCAAAGCAATCTACAGATTCAGTATGGTCCCTACCAAAATTCCCATGACATTCTTCACAGAAATAGAAAAAAATCAATCCTCATATTAATATGGAACCACAAAAGACTGAGAATAGCCAAAGCTATCCTAAGTAAAAATAATAAAACTGCAGGAATCACGGTATCTGACCTCAAATTACACTACAGAGCTATAATAACAAAAGCAGCATGGTACTGGCATAAAAACAGGCACATAGAATAGTGGAACAGAATAGAAAACTCAGGAACAAATCCACACACCTACAGTGACCTCATTGTTTTTTTTTTTTTTTCCACAAAGGTGCCAAGAACACACACTGGGACAAAACAGTCTCCAATAAATGGTGCTGTGAAAACTGGATATCCATGTACAAAATAATAAAACTAGACCCCTGTCTCTCTCAAATCAAATCAAAATGGATTGAAGACTTAAGTCTGAGACCTCAAACCGTGAAACTACTACAAGAAAACATTGGGGTAAACTCTACAACATTGGTTTAGGCAGACTTCTTGAGCAATACCCCACAAGCACGGGCAACCAAAGCGAACATGGACAAATGGGATCACATCAAGTTTAAAAGCTTCTGCCCAGCAAGGGATACAATCAACAAGAGACAATCCACACAGAATGGGAGAAAATATTTTCATACTACCCATGTGATAAGGAATTAATAACTGGAATATAAAAGGAATTCACACAACTCTAGAAAAAAAAATAATAATCCAGTCAAAAGATGGGCAAGCTTCGAAGAGACATTTCTCAAAAGAAGACATACAAATGGCAAAGCGGAATATGAAAAGTTGCTCAACATTATTCATCATCAGAGAAATGCAAATCAAAACTACAGTGAGGTATCATCTCACCTCAGTTAAAATGGCTTATATCCAAAAGACAGGCAATAACAAATGCTTGCAAGGATGTGGACAAAAGGCAGTCCTTGTACTCTGTTGGTGGGAATGTAAATTAGTACAACCACTATGGGGTACAGTTTGGAGTTTCCTCAAAAAACTAAAAATTGAGCTACTGCGTGATCCAGCAATCTCACTGCTGGGTATATATCTAAAGAAAGGAAATACGAATATTAAAGAGATATCTGCACACCTATGTTTGTTGCAGTACTATTTACAATAGCTAAGATTTGGAAAAAAACCTAAGTGTCCATCAGCAGATGAATGGATAAAGAAAAGGTGGTACATATACACAATGGAATACTATTCAGCTATAAAAAAGAACGACATCCTGTCACTTGCAACAACATGGATGGTACTGGAGATCATTAAGTAAAATCAGCCAGGCACAGAAAGACAAACATCACATGTTCTCAGTTATTTTTGGGATCTCAAAATCAAAAAGATTGAAGTCATGGACAGAGAGAGCAGAAGGATAGTTACCAGAGGCGGGGAAGTGGTAGTGGGGGATTGTGGGTGGAGGTGGGGATGGTTAACCGGCAAAAGAAATTTTTTTAAAAAATAGAAAGAACGAATAAGAGCTACGATTTGATCACACAACATGGTGACTATATTGAAGAATAACATTTTAAAATAAGAATGTAATTGGATTGTTTGCAGCTCAGTGAAGGTGATGGAAGCTTCATTCTTCATGATGTGCTTATTTCACACTGCATGCTTGTATCAAAACGTCTCATGTACCGCATAAATATATACACCTACTCTGTACCCAGAAAAATAATTAACATAAAATAAAACTCCGTTCCTTGATGGAGGGAGATACCAATGAATTAGATGACAGCATTCTGATTTTAAGCTGCTTACAAATCAGTGAGAGAGCACGGGAACAAAAATTAAGTAAAAAAGCACATGAGCTACAGAGCTGGCAAAATCAGTCAATAACACTACTAGCTGGATATGAAAGAGCCACCCAGTAGTCCTTCACATAAAATCTGCTTGCTAGGCAGACTTCAGACAAAGAAAATGTACCATTTGCTCTTTAAAATACGCTTCCTCATTCTAAATTGATCTGTAAAATTATAAGCAATAACGGAATTATTCTTTTCTCCCTGGCTCCATTTCATATTTTAAAAAATATATAAACATTTGTGACTATGAAGTAATAAAATATAATTTTTGTAACAATTAACAAACTGTTTCTGGTAAATGCTTTCAGAAGATACATAGTAACCCTTGGCCAAGTTTGTTTTGCTGTTAACAGATAGTAACCTCCAGGTTTTCAGTGAGTACAATAACAAAATCAACACTACATACGCGTAGATTGAACCACTGTACTACCACCACCTGGAATTCTCAGAGGCTGGGAACTGAGCAAACAGCAACACAATAGCTGTGGGAATGTTTGCTTGTGCTATAATCTCAGAAACAGCTTGTGTGTACCACATTGGAAGCTCACGGTATCAGAAAGATGCATCTTTCCTTGTTGGACAAACTCAATGATTAATTCATGTTTCCCTTGCAGAATGTCAGAGGATGAATGTAGTAAGCTTAAAAGTCATATCAGATATAAAAAAGAGATCAGGTTTAAAACTGTTTTTAAAATGTAGGCTTTAAATGATTTGAGAGTTCGAGCCAGGGTACACAGCTAAAGCAGCCAGTAGTTATAAGAAGAAAAAGCATTATTTAATAATAAGGTGTATTCACTGGATCTTATGACTTGGGCTTTTCAATTCTGCCTAAATCATTAAAAAAGAATGCTGAGACAAACATTTCTTGTGCCAAAGTTTAAGTAACTTGATCCAACCACATTTAAGAAGAATAAAGTCACAAAATGAATTGCAAAGAAATGTGTTTTCTGAAATAGCAGTAATTGGTAAAGTACAAAGTGTGTCTACATTTTTCTATAAACAGTCATATGAACATAGTTCAGCATTCTTATTTTATAGGTATATAAATTTATACACACACACACTACTGTAGGTGGACACAATTATGCTTTGCAAAAGCAAATATGCTTAAACACTGAAATCTATTCTCCTAATTCATCATCTCAAGTTAAGAATACTTGAGGACATAAAACACATAATGGATTAGAAGAATATTTTTCTTAACTTGAGGTGAGATTTTTGGCTTTTTCACTCTCTCCAAAATAAAGATCATGGTAAATAAACACACCTGCAAGTTTCAAAGTGACATACATGGTGTAAGTGACTATCAGTTTAAGACAAGATTACCATAATGTGGAAGGCAAGATTGTGCAGTTGAAGGACAAAGAGATAAACCAAGTTACTAGTTTGTTATATAAATTAATTAGAAACTCTCTTCTTGTTCTCTGCTCCCTTTCTCTTTCACTGAAGAGAGAATTGTTTATGAAGATGCAACCAAAAGCATCTTCAAAACAATGTCCCATTTAAAAAATTATCTCCTATTTTAGAACATCAAGGTTTGAACAATCAAAAGAATTTGAAATGTCGTGTGACTGTATTCTATCTTTCATTCCAAAAGGCTTTAGTTTTCTCATCAGGATAAGAAGTCAGAAGAAGTTGATATTCTACAAGGAAAGCAAGTTGCTCACAGTCGAAGAATAGGGACAAAATAGACCTTAGCATTTGTACAAAAGTGCATAGGAACAAATAAACAATATTACAATGCCTATACCTTGCACCTTTGACACAAAACAAACATACTGTTTATAATGAATACATGGGAAATTATACTTAACATGTTTATTAAAACAGAATTTTTAAATATAGTGTTATTTGTAGGTTAATTGAGTTAAAAACTTCTTGATTATCGAGATAAGTCCCTTATTCTACAGATGCATAAAGAAATTAAGATGTGCACTATAACATTTATGAGTAAAGCCTAATTTTATTATCACATCACATGCTTTCTTTTGATTTTCCACAAAGCTTATTATTGCCACTTTAAAAATGAGGATTACTGAAATGCTCCAATTTTTCAGTTTTGAGATTCACCTCCCAGGTCTTCCTCATGATTCAACTCAAGTAATGCCTACTAGCAATATATTTTAAAATTCAAAACATGTATTCTTCTTTTTAATTAACACAGAAGAATAAACATCAGTTTAAAAAATAAAGCTTAATTTAAAAATATAAATTTTCCCACATTATTAACAATGCATATGAATCAATTGTGAATTTTTGTTCATAGGAAAAAATATATATTTTTTTCTCTTAGCCTTTTGTGCACTCCATTTTCTCTTTAATATTCTACATTTGAATAGCCCAATTCTATACTTTGAGTCCAAGTCCAGGATAGGATTAGAGTTCATATTAGTCTCTTAGCTTTGGTCTCTCTGATATCTATATCAGGAAGTTGTGGTTTAGTTAATAACACACAGTTGCTGCTCATGAAAGGGTAAAAGACTCAAAGCTTTTATAGTATTATACTGTCTTCAACTTCCTAACAATCATAAGATGGTCTAAGTCATTATAAGGCCATTTCTGACCTTTCAGAAGCTGCAGCTTTTTGGCATGGGGATAGAATAGTTTGAGATGAGAATGGTTCCAACAGTAACTTCATGTCCAAGGAATGCGATAAGGCCTTTTCCCCACAAAGGCTCTATTGGAGAGAATGATATGACTGGTTTTCTGCCAAAAGACCTGCTGTACAGATTGATCTCAAGTGATCATTTTTTTTCCAAGTGACAGTTGGAACATGCCCATTAGGATGGTTCTAGAAGTGTTCTTAAGCAACTTGCAGAGGCCCAGCTGAGGTCTTGTCAGCTGATCTGAGAATAGCAGTGACAGCGTCCCAAGGACAGATTGTCAGATTGTCATGTTCAATACCTTTCTAGAATAAAAATCTCCATTTAAGTAAAATGTGCTGTATTTTTAAATCACAATTTTAAAATCACAGCTTTAGTATAGTTTTTAGCTATGTTTACTTTGTACATTATAAATTAAGTTTAACATTACTTGTTGAAAAACACACATACACATATCGTGTTTAAATGCACTTTCTTTTGACTGCAATTAATGGAATGCATGGTATTTCATTTCTAAAACACATCCTAAATTATATCATGGAAAATACAAAATAATTAATATTTTTTATTAAGAGAAAGCTACACACAAAACAAGAAACTCTTGCTTTACAGAGGTTATCTACTACCAAAAGTAATAAATTGATAAATAAACATGCACCATCAATGGCGGTGAAGTGCCATGAAAAGACATAATACAGGCAAATGTGGAAGTGAGGGGTGGGGATCACATTTTTAGAAAAACTAGGAAGATTAGGAAGGAAAAGAACAAAAGAAGAGATCACAATGTTTCCTAAAGGCTATCAATTATCCCCTTGCTTCTGCTATTTTGGACATTTGGACCTGAGATTCTCCTTTATGCCACCATCTGATCTTCCTGTGAAATGGATAACAACATACAGTTGGCAAATTTTTTAACACATGTTTACTTGCAAAATATCTGATGGGAGAGCACGATGCCTCACATCTGTAATCTCAGCACTTTGGAAGGCCAACAGTGGGGATTGTTTGAGCCCAGGAGTTTGAGATGAGTTTGGGCAGCAAAGTGAGATCCCATCTCTATTTAATATATTAAATTAAATGTCTGATCAAATACTATAGGTAAATATCTAAAAGAAACCCCACAGTGATGGGGAATACGGGGCTGGTTCATGGGTACAGAAATATAGTTAGAATGAATAAGATCTAGTAGTTGATAGTACAATTGTGTGATTACAGTTAATACAGATTTATTGTACATTTAAAAATAACTAAAGGAGTATAATTGGAACGTTTGTAACACAAACAAATGATAAATTCTTGAGGTGATGGTCACCTCATTTACCCTAATGTGACCATTATGTCTTGTAAGCCTATATCAAAGTATCTCATGTACCCCATAAATATGTATAGCTATTATATGTCATAAAATTAATAATAAAAAATTTAAAAAGTAAAATTAACAGTGATTAAAGGGAAGAGACTGAAATAGTTTCATAGCATAATAAGCTTCATTGAGTTTTGGACACTTAGGACACTTACATATACTAGTTAAAACTTGTATTATTTCCATTTTATAGATAAGGAAACAGATACTTAAGAAAATTAAGTAACTTCCTAACATGACAAAGATTGTAAAGGAGAATAGCAGAGTTTTGACCTGGGTCCCCGTCAATCTCAGGCCCAGCTCCCCAGCTCCACCATTTTGAAACAGAAAAGGGAGGCAAAGCCTCTCCGATGAGACACTCAATCCTGTTTTTCCCTTGGGGTTGACGCTTTGTAATAACAAATAAAAGAACTGCAAATCAAGTTCTTGCCTTTTCTAAAATTAGCATTCTCACTCTTTATCTCTCATAAGCTCATTTTACTCTTCCTTTACAATATAAGAAACCACTTTACACACATAAAAATCAAACAAACCAACTTAATCAACTTTAATTTGAGAACACATAAAGTTATCCTCGATATAATTCTACCAGTGTTAGACTTGATATAATTCAAATTGGTACAATTCTGCTAATGTTTTTACATTTGCATAAAGATATATATAATTTGTTGTTTCTATCATCCATGATTATCTTAAAAGCAAACATCTACATTATTGTGTAAATACATAATTTTAAAATATAAATACTAATATTTACAACTAAAAAGAAATTTAGCAATGTGAAATGAAAGATAAACTCAAAGCAATATTAAGCTCTAAATTGACTCCTAAATTTATATATCATCCCTTGAAAACTAAACATTTCTTTTGAATTTTAAAAACAATTTTGTCTTTATTTGGCACTCCAGATTTGTTGTAAAAACATTTAATTACTTGGCTATAAAAACAAAGCTTTATCTGCCTGCAGTTATCAAATTGGTAATTAAGAAAAGCATAAATATTTACTGGCTTTTTTCTTCTTCTTCAGAATTCATTGATAGATATTATGGTCTGAGCACTAACATCTTTTTTCATTATATGACAAACTGAATGTTAGAAGAGCCATGTATTAAGATAACTGCTTTTGTTTTACAATAAATATAAGGAACAATTTGAATACTTATGTAAAATTTTAGTTGCTACCAACTTAGGTCCAATAAATCACTTGAGACACTGGAGTAACCTGGTGGTCCCATTTTCTACGCCACTAAAGAGAAAGAGTCCATAATCAAATTTGACTACGACCCACATTCTCTCCATGGCAAATGATGGAAGTCATTTGTCTCTAAAGATAGATCAATTAAGTTTTGTGGAAAATGACAAAACTCCAGGAGAATGAAGTCAAATCAATGGGAAATATCGGAGGGAACTGCTCAAAAGAAAATACTAAGCCAATCTTTTAAACTGGATGGCATTAACTATGCTCACGTTTCCTCATTGAGAATGGATCTTTATCCTTCCTCCAAGTCCTCAGTAACAACTAATCACTTAGAACATGTTTCTTGTACAGAAGACACAGACTACCTGCAAAATATTAAAAGTATCCCTATCACTAACACTTGAATTTTAAATCCTCTTTTTGGTAAGCGCTGAGAATTCCAGTTCTCAAATGACACTCTGAAGGAGTGTGTTTTTTGGCTCAGCTTCAGCAATGAACATGCACTTCATATGGCTCTTCTGTCCTTGGCCCAGGCCTTCTTGACCTTAAAATATTAGAAGTCTTAAACTTGGAAAAGAATCACATAAACATTGCAGATACAATAGGAAACAGATAAAACAATATAAGAAACCACTTTACACACACACACAAAAGATTTTTCTCACAATGAATGAACAAGTGAGTTATCAAAATTCTCAGTCATCAGAATTAAGATAATTGCCCAATCTTTGTCAAAGGTGATAAGTATATGGTTTGTTGAAGGTGCAAAGCAACTTATAAGGAGATTTCAAAATATTTAGCTCGTTAAGTTCATCCATAGATGACAGCAAAAACTTCACCCACCTTTGCACTTCAAGTTCTCTGAGTGTAAAGGCCTGTTTTTTTACAAATATATCTCCACATACTTGGAACAGAACCTGACAAACGGTAGCTGCAAGCTTGAAATTTCTTGAATGAATGGAAAATTTTAAATTCTTCAATGCAAAACCAATCATATCGCTTTTACCCCTGCAAAAACACTATTCAACATCTTCCCATTGCTCCTAGAAAAAAGACTCAACATCTTTACAAGCTACAAGGACCTGCTGGCTTACTGCCTACCCACTTCTTTAGTTTCCTCTCACATGGAACTCCTACCTGTCAATGCCAAACCGGATTCTTTCAGGACCTAACAGACACCAACTTCCCTCTATCTACCGCAATACTATCCATCCTAATAGACAGCTGAGGGGGACTCAACCAAATGCAACTACAAAAAGTCCTAGCCTACTCCTCAATTGCTCACATAGGCTGAATGTGGCCCCAACTGGTCACGAATATATACATTATAAAATTACTTTTTAAATACTTCAAAATACAAAGGTACAGAGGAGTCAAAAATAATAAAAATCAGTCTCTTAAGTATAAAATCTGGAATTAATAGGTATTACCATTTTGCCATGCTCGCTTTCATTATCTTTTTCTCTATCTCTTAAAAAAAATAAATAAATACAAGAACCTAGCTCACTATTTACTCTCTCACTTCATTCAGGTATCTTCTCAGAAAAGACTTCCCTTAACAGTCAATCTAAAATGACATCACTCCTAACTTTTCATCGTCTTATTCTGCTTTAAAACTATTTTTTTAATCGTTTATTGCTGTCTGTGTTACATATTTGCTAAATGATAAAATGTTTATCTGTCTGACTTTCCAGAATGTAAGCTGCAAGTTGAATAAATGTCTTAGTATAACCAAAGTTTCACCCAATGCATTCCCTTTCCCCTCTATCCCACCCAAATACCAACGACAGTCTGAAGTCAGCATATATACTTTATTTTTTTTTTTTTTAATTTTTTTTTAATTTTTTTTTTTTTTGAGACGGAGTCTGGCTCTGTCTCCCGGGCTGGAGTGCAGTGGCCGGATCTCAGCTCACTGCAAGCTCCGCCTCCCAGGTTTACGCCATTCTCCTGCCTCAGCCTCCGGAGTAGCTGGGACTACAGGCGCCCGCCACCTCGCCTGGCTAGTTTTTTGTATTTTTTAGTAGAGACGGGGTTTCACCGGGTTAGCCAGGATGGTCTCGATCTCCTGACCTCGTGATCCGCCCGTCTCGGCCTCCCAAAGTGCTGGGATTACAGGCTTGAGCCACCGCGCCCGGCCAGCATATATACTTTATATATGTAGCTTTTACCTTTCCTAAGAAAGCATGTATCCATAATAAAGTTACTGCACAGCTCTCTTCCCTTTTGTTCCCTGTTTATTATTCCTGGCATGTCTAAAGTGCTCAGGAAACACTAGTGGATGAGGGAATTAAGCTGTAACATATAAGAAATGATTCCTGTCTCTTCCCTCTCACATGAAGATACATACTTAATAAGAACAGGAATCAGTCAAACCCATGGCCAGATATTTTTTCTCCATTTTCCTACAGATGAAACTTCTTTGTCTGGCTAACTGGAAACAAGGATAACAAGGTACTATTTCTATTTGCCACATGATTACTTTTCTGCATAATTTTAAAATTATACTTCTGGGGAGCTTTCCATTCATCTCCATGAGTAGACCAGTTCACACAGTATTTCATATTTTAAGGCAAAAAAAATTATTTCAACACCTTCTAAATCTAGTAGTCATCAAATTATATTCAGCCACCTAAGAGAAGACTACTTTGTGCTATTTACTGATGTTTCAGGGAACCAAGTACAAATATTTCAAATTGCTGTCTCATGATTCTCAAAAAATGTCATGAAAAATATGGGATCCTGTTCATATAAGTTCCTGCTCAAAATCTCATATTATTGGATCACATTACAGAGCATTTGTATTGTGACACTGAGCCCTTTTTCTTTTGGCTTCTCTCTTCTTACATTTCTTTCAAACGATATGTACTCGCACATACACATATACACACACACCTTGACTGATAATTGGGACTCAGACAATATGGAAGTCCTTTTGTCAGCATATAATTATTTCTGTTTAAGTTTATAAAAACCAAATGAGTAAAATTCAAGAAAACTGAGATAAAACTTTTAGATCCTAAGGACTCTAAAATATATTGATATATAAGAATAAATATCAACAGCAGATTTCTCCAGGAAACATAGAGTTGTTTTGTTTCTTTCTTCCTTTTCTTTTGGGAATAGTGTCTTGCTCTGTCACACAAGCACCGAGGCTGGAGTGCAGTGGTGCAATTGTGGCTAACTGTAACCTCAACCTCCTGGGTTCAAGCAATCCTCCCACCTCAGCCTCCCAAGTAGCTGGGACTACAAGCACATGGCACCATGCCTGGCTAAATTTTGTATTCTTTTGTAGATATGGGTTTTCACCATGTTGCCCAGGCTGGTCTTAAACTCCTGCATTCAAGTGATCTACCACCTCGACCTCCCAAAATGCTGAGATTTAAGGCATGAGCCACCATGCCTGACCCATACAGAGATATTATACCTACTTTTAAATCTGCAAATCATGTCTTTGGTTTATGACTAAGAAGACCAGAAAAGTAGTATGAACTACAGTATAAACAATTTTGAAACACTTTTATTAGATATTTCTCAACCATACAAAACCAAAGCATGTCATTGGGGTGAATCAATAGTATATACAGTGAATATGTGTTTTTTAAACATTGGGAAGGAAAATAAATATAAAATATATATACTTTAGTATATAATGTATAGTAATAACCCATGACAAAAGAAAACAGAATTTAGGTGTTTGGGAACAATTTCCCAAAAAAAAAACCTTGTTTTCTCTACAGTCTTTAACTATTATTATTTCTTAAGTTACACAATTTTCATCAGAAGATGTATTTGGTATTTCTATGCTTTACACAGGAGTTTAAACCTTAAATTCCTTTAGCAACCTAGCAATGTAAATTAATTATGTGGATTAGGGGTAGACTGGATTGCCTGAGAGTGCATGATGGAAGTTTGTGAACTGTGCTTTAGGAAAAGACAAATAAATACCTCTCCTAAATAAATCTGATATTTTACACGTGCAGTAATATTTTCAAAGTTAATTGATTCATCTTTTATGGTGCTTGCTGATGTGCCAGTTACTATATAAGTTGTTCGAAAGTTGCTAGACTAATAAAATTGTGTTTCTCAGTGTCTATCAGTAGGCTAGACAAACACATAAGTGGAAAAATAACTAAGTATAGATACACTAAGAACAATAACAGACTTTGATAGAGATATGCATAGATTATTACAGGAATATGGATTAGAGTCATAATCTTTGGCTGGACTCAAGAAAAGGGTGAGAACTAGGCTGACTCTTATCAACACAGGTAAAAATTAATTGGAATTGGGATTGGCAAAAAGGTAGGAGTGTAGGGAGAAAGCCTTCAAACGAAGGGAGCAATATAAGTAAAAGCTCAGAAGGAAGAAACAGCATGGTGTAAGCAAGAAACTGCTATCACCAAAGTGTTTCATAGAGTATGATACAGGGAGTGACTGGAGACAAAGCTGGAAAATCTGACCAAGGTCAGATCAGGGATGACACAGTGCTGCACTATGGGGTTTATCCTAATCAATATGGCAAATGCATTTACTCTTATGTGCCAAATCTTATATGATGTGATTGGGTGACTTCTGTTTTTGACAATTCCTCAGAATCTTTCTAAATAAATATTAAAACAACAAAATAGAATATTTTATTTAATTAGTAATATTTTTCATAAATACAAAACTAGGGAGTCGTGACACTAATGCTATATGTGCTATTTTTGCCATACAGGGATGGTGGACTTTCAGTGTATGTTTGAATTACTATGTCAAGGTTTTTCTTTAATATAGATTGAAGAAAAGGCAAGAGGTGGAATGGAGAAAAAATAAGAAGCCTTCATAGTAGCGCAGAAGGGAGATGATGAGAGTTCTAAACAAGGCAGTGGAAATACACAGGGAGAGGAGAGAAAATTTCAAGAAATATTTCAGAAGCTATGTTGGAAAAAGTCAGATATGGGTGATGAGGCTTAAGGAAGAGTCATAGATGACTCCTAAATATCAGCTTGGTAAATTGACTCATTCTGAAGTCATCACCTAGGAGAGACAGCATAAGAATAACCATAAACTTGGAGAAGAAAATGCTGAGGTATGGCTTTGAGATTTAAGATATACTAGTAGAGCTACCTAGAGGCAAAGGCCATGTGGCTCAGGTACGAAGTCATTTTGTTGGAGACAAAATTGGGAGAAATAGCAGGATACAAGCAAGAGTTGAAATTATGGAATTAATTTGCTCACCTAAAACCTGTATTTAGAATGAGGGGATGAGGAATCCAAGAATGATAAAAATAAATTGTTTATAGGAGAAAGCAGCCCCTGAAGAAGAAAGAGAGGAGCAATGATGAAAGATTAGAAGGAAAAGAGTGGAGAGACTCACAGAAGCCATGGGAATTTCAAACAGGGTGGTAGAGCGAGTCAAATACATCAAAGAAGTCCAACAAAGTAAAGACTACATATGTCCCTTGGGTTTCACGATTAAGAGCTTTTCAGGTGAACATACGATATAGAAGTAGTTTCAACAGCATCTTACATACATACACACACACACAATATATATATATTAGAATGTATTCTAATATAGTGTCTATATAAGCTGGAAGAAAAACATTTTTCTCATGTTTATGGAATAAATAAAAGAAAGGCTATGGTCTATTCCTTGTATGAATAAAATATTAATTTGAAAATAGTTCATTTCTATTCCATTTTAAATATGTAGCCAATATATCACATGTTAATGAAAATATTTATGAGCTTCAAGGTACCTATAGTCAAGTGGGTTAGACACCAGATATGAAGATGCTGTATGCCTATGATTATTATGTGTTTATTATTTATTTATTTATTTATTTATAACTATTGTTATTTATTTTATTATTATTGCCTTTGGAAAATACTCTCTAAATTACTTCTCAAAGAAGCATACAGGGTATGTTAATATGTATTACTTAAACAATAATATTTCAAAGTATTTTGAGTTAGAAGTTGGAAATATTTTATCTTATAAAAATTATCTTTGAAATATTTAAACATGGGCAAGAAATTTAGGGTTCTAATTTTTTTTAAGGTCTGACTCATAGGTAAAAATATGAAGATGGGCAGGCCAAGCTAAGTCAATCTACATCCAAAACTCATAGGGAAGCAGGTCACTTTTCTAAAGAATGGGGTCTCTGGACATTTTGTCCAACAGTGAATCCTTCAAATATTAGTGGGCCTTATAGCATGACTGTGAGAAGAAAGCCCTGGTTTGTTGTTACTGATCCGGAAAATACATGAACATGATCTCCAAGTCCTGTAAAAATGCATATGGCACAGCCCCACTCCAGGCCTACAGAAGCAGAAGTATCCAGGAGTAGGTCCAGGGCACATGCATTTCACCAAGCCTCTCTAGGCAGCTCTGATGTGCAAATGTAGGTGAAAATCAGTGTCCTGCATGGGAGCAAGAATTGCTTACCCAGAGAATTACAGCCCCCATTCTTAATTTAATCTAAAAATTGTCTTGATGTAGATAAAATTATTCCTTAAGTTTCTTCATCCATCAGAAGTATGAAACTTTTCTTCATCTGGACTAGAAGAGCTACAAGTTGGGCAATAGGTTGGTATGAATTTCCCACTTTTCTAGTAGGGAACTGAAAGAGATCCTAGGAGCACCTCTGCAAGGTTTCAGCTACTGTTTCTAAAATTTCTGTTTGTAACCTTCCAGGTTTACCTGTTAAGCAAAAGTCAAATGGGTGGTTGCATTAGTCCGTTTTCATGCTGCTGATAAAGACATACCCAAGACTGGGCAATTTACAAAGGAAAGAGGTTTAATGGAGAATTCATAGTTCCACATGACTGGGAAGCCTCACACTCATGGTGGAAGGCAAAGAGCAAGTCATATCTTACATGGATGGTGGCAGGCAAAGAGAGATTGTGCAGGCAAACTCCTGTTTGAAAGCCATCAGATCTCATGAGACCCATTCATTATCACAAGAACAGCATTGGAAAGACCTGCCTCTATGATTCAATCATCTCCCACCGGGTCCCTCCCACAACACATGGGAATTATGGGAGCTACAAAGTAAGATTTGGTTGGGAACACAGAACCAAACCATATCATTCTGCCCCTGGCCCTTCCCAAATCTCTTATCTTCACATTTCAAAACCAATCATGCCTTCCAAACAGTCTCCCAAAGTCTCTATTCATTTCAGCATTAACTGAAAAGTCCACAGTTCAAAGTCTTATCTGAAACAAGGCAAGTCCCTTCCACCTATGAGCCGATAAAATGAAAAGGAAGTTATTTACCTCCTAGATACAATGGGGGTACAGGCTTTGGGTAAATACAGCTGTTCCAAATGGGAAAAACTGGCCAAAATAAAGGGGTTACAGGTCCCACATGAGTCCAAAATCTAGCATGGTAGTTAAATCTTGAAGCTCCAAAATGATCTCCCTTGACTCCATGACTCACATCCAAGTCACAATGATGCAAGAGGTAAGTTCCCATAGTCTTGGAGAGCTCTACCCCTATGGCTTTGAAGAGTACAGTCTCCCTCCTGGCTGCTTTCACAAGCTGGCATTGAGTGTCTGTGGCTTTTCCAGGCACATGGTGCAAGCTCTCAGTAGATCTACCATTCTGGGATCTGGAGGATGGTGGCCCTCTTCTCACAGTTCCACAGGGCAGTGCTCCAGTAGGGACTCTGTCTGGGGGCTCCAACCCTACATTTCCCTTCCTCATTGCCCTAGCAGAGGTTTCTCCATGAGGGCCCTGCCCTTGCAGCAAACTTCCTGGGCATCCCGGCATTTCCATACATCTTCTGAAATCAAGGTGGAAGTTCCCAAACCTCAACTCTTGACTTCTGTGCACTTGCAGGCTCAACACCATATGGAAGCTGCCAAGGCTTGGGGCTTCTACCATCTGAAGCAACAGCCTGAGCTGTACCTTAGCCCATTTTAGCTACATTGGCCCTTTGGCTAGAGTGGCTAGGATGCAGGGCACCAAGTCCCTAGGCTGCACATAGCATAGGGACCCTGGGCCAGACCCACAAAATCATTTTTTCCTCCTAGGCCTCTAGGCCTGTGGTGGGACGGGCTGCCATGAAGACCTCTGACATGCCTTGGAGATACTTTCCTCATTGTCTTGGGGATTAACATTTGGATCCTCGTTACTTATGCAAATTTCTGCAGCTAACTTGAATTTCTCCTCAAAAACATGGAATTTTCTTTTCCATCGCATTGTCAGGTTTCAAATTTTCCAGTTTTATGCTCTCCTTCCCTTACAAAACTGATTGCCTTTAATAGCACTCTAATCACTTCTCAAATCCTTTGCTGCTTAGAAATTTCTTCTGCCAGATACCCTAAATCATCTCTCTCAAGTTCAAAGTTCCATAAATCTCTAGGGTGGGGCAAAATGTTGCCAGTCTCTTTGCTACAACATAACAAGAGTTACCTTTGTTCCAGTTCCCAACAAGTTCGTCATATCAATCTGAGACCACTTCAGCCTGGATTTCACTGACCATATTATTACCGGTATTTTGGTCAAAACTGTTCAACAGGACTCTAGGAGTTCCAAACTTTCCCACATTTTCCTGCCTTCTTCTCATCTCTCCAAACTCTTCCAACCTTTGCCTGTTACTTAGTTCCAAAGTTGCATCCACATTTTCTGGTATCTTTTCAGTAACACCCCACTCTATTGGTACCAATTTACTGTATTAGTACATTTTCATGCTGATGATAAAGACATACATGAGACTGGGCAATTTACAAAAGAAAGAGGTTTAATGGAGAACTCACAGCTCCATGTCACTGGGGAAGCCTCACAATCATGGTGGATGGCAAGTCACATCTTATGTGGATAGTGGCAAGCAAAGAGAGAGCTTGTGCAGCCAAACACCCATTTTTAAAGCCATCAGATGTCATGAAACCCACTGACTATCACAAGAAAAGCACAGGAAAGACCCACCCCCATGATTCAATCATCTCCTACTGAGTCCTTCCCACAATATGTGGGAATTATAGGAGTTACAAGATGAGATTTGGGTGGGAACACAGAGCCAAACAATATCAGTGGTATACCAAGATAAAACAAAACAAATAGTGTGTTTTAAAAGGTGCACTTAAAATAATTGAATTTAGTCAATATCACACAAGCTATTTAGAAACATACTACAATTGCATGACCTATATAAAAAAAAGCAATAATATAATTTCAATAATAAGAATATTAAATATTACATGAATTGTTTCATTTAAAATGGCCAAAAGACTAAAATAGTTTATTAATTATGCCCATCTCAGTCACACCCTTTTTTTCGAATGATAAAATGGAACTTAAGGTGGGTCTAGATGAACACACAGCTACGTGTCCCCTCTTCCCTTCCTTCACTTCCTCACTTACTCTCCCTGTGTAATTCCCTGAAATGTAGTCAGCTACACTTGTCCTTGTGGGAGAATACATTGGCAAAATGTGTGTGTGTGTGTGTGTGTGTCTGTGCAGTAGAACGTATTTTCCTTCCTGGTGAAGGGGAAGTTATATTTCCATTATTCACAGAAAGGGTGAACTGCTAATAATACAATTATTTAAAGAGCTAGAGATACAAATGGAGAAAGAGAGAGATTCTAATATATTGGTGTTTCGCTGATCCATAATATGCTTTAAGATTTTTCACAAATGTAATCACTCTCATCATTATTTTTACCATGTTTAACCCACATAGCCTTTAATACTTTCCCTGTCAGTAAAGGAGAATGAAACATAATGAAGGCATCATTGAGAAATGTCAGACAGGGAACCGTGAGCACTTTAACAGGGAGACATGGCCTAGTCTATGGAGTCAGAGCACATTACCTGAGGAAGTAATCTTTCACGTTTTGGTTGACTATAAAGGGCAGGAAGAGAAGGTTGGACAGCTTCTTGAAAATATTCGTCCTATTTCTGCTGTAGCACCTCACCCACCCCACAAATACTCCCACAAGAATTCCTGTTCTAAGGAATCCAACCCCTCCCAGATTCATCTGGTCTTAAATACAAATTTGTCAAAGCTGTTAAATCATCCTTTCTTGGTGTTTTTCATCTAAGCTGCATTCTGAGAACTAGGGAAACAGAAGTCAATAAAGACAAAAAGTATGAATTTTGGACTTCTTTGACAGAAAAAAGAAAAGGATTGGATTTACTTAAACATATATAATGTATTCTCCATTAAGAACATAATAAAAAGGAACTATACGAAATTTTAATATTAAAAGGAAGAATTTAGGTTTTACCTATAAAATGATGGAGACTTGCAAATAGGATTGTAAATATCTATAAATCTATTCTCATTTATTCTAAGACCCAAAGAATTACCCTGACTACATACATGTGTATTTCTTGGCTTTGTCTATGAGAACCAGGAAGTAAATGGGTTAGGAAATGACTAATTACAAGCAACCCAAATCATTTTCAAATCAGAGGTGAATAGCATTCCAAATTACCACCTAGATCCAAGTAGCCTATGAAGAAACAAATGAATCATTCTGTAGGTTAGATGGTATATTAGTCCGTGCTCATATTGGTATAAAGAACTACCTGAAACTGGGTAAGTTATAAAGAAAAGAGGTTCAATTGGCTCAGCATTCCATAGGCTGTACAGGAAGCCTGTCTGGGGAGGCCTCAGGAAACTTACAATCGTGGAGGAAGGCGAAGAAGCTGGCACATCCTATGTGGCTGAAGCAGGAGGAAGAGACAGAGTAAATGGGGAAGTGCCACACACTTTTAAAGAGCAGCCACTATGGGGATGCTGCTGAACCATTAGAAACCACCCCCATGATGCAATCACCTCCCAGCAGAGCCCTCCTCCAGGACTGAGGATCACAATTAAATATAAGACTTAGGTGGGGATGAAAACTCAAACCACATCAGATGGTGTCCTGTTACCTAAATTTTGGAGATAATCAAAATTTCATTTGAAGTCTGAGTATGCAGAGCATGGACACTGACAATGGAATGACAATTTGATCAAAATTAACTTTTTTCAGTCAATATATGTTTGTTTAGCTAATCATATTCCTGCTATATGGCACTTTATTGTGAAATCAATGGTACGTTTTAAATATGAAAATTGTTTTTTATCTTAAGGCATTTGTTCTTCAACCAGTTCAATTGACTTAGGTTTTAGAAAAGGTTAAGAATCCAGAGCCCAATAAAACATTAAAACTCCCCAATTACCTTCTAATCATTAATTTGTGTTATTTTCTCATTATTTTGTCCACAATTAAATTTTTCCTAGTGATTAATTTTGTAATTATTTTTAATTTCCTTTCACTTCTCTTCTAGCCATAGCATGAGAGAATGTTCTTCCTTAGGCAATCAGTGTGAATCTTTGCAATAACTAGAGGCTGGGAAAGAAGTTCTAATCTATCTTAATTTTCCAGACCAATATTTCTCAATCAGATCATTTTTATTATATTTTCTATATGGTACCTAAAATATAGGAAGATTTAAGGGTCATTGGGTTAACATTTTATTCAAGTACTAGACTTAAGATTTTTTTACTATCTTGATATTTACTAATATGCATTTTTATTGAAATATAAGCATTCAATTCTGTGACTGATTTTTAGGATTACTAATGAATATTTGCTCTTCATTCTTACATGATATAAATTTGGTAATTTTATTTCACGTAAATCAATATCCCCTTTAAAAGTAGTTCTGGCAGATTTGGTTTGGCTTTGTCCCCACCCAAATTTCATCTTGAATTGTTAACTCCCACAATTCCCACGTGTTACGGAAGTAACCGGGAGGTGATTGAATTATGGGGTGGGTCTTTCCTGTGCTGTTCTCATGATAGTGAATGAGTCTCATGAGATCTGATGGTTTTAAAAACAGGAGTTTTCCTGTACAAGCTCTCTCTTTGCCTGCTACCATCCATATAAGAGGTGACTTGCTCCTCCGTGCCTTCTGCCATAATTGTGAGGCCTCCCCAGCCATGCGGAACTGTAAGTCTATTAGACCTCGTTCTTTTGTAAATTGTCAGTATCAGGTATGTCTTTACCAGCAGCATGAAAATGGACTTATATACAGTCCTCCCACCAGAAATGCCTATATAAAATTAAGTGCTTCTAACTTAAGATCAACCTATAAGAGAGCACTTGTGTCTTCTGAAGGGAAGGATTTTCTTGCTGTAATAGCAAAATTTACTGCAATTTCCCTATTGCTCCAGCTTTATCTTCTTTTTACTAAGTGATAATAGTTCAATTTTTTTTTTTTTCATTTACTTTCATTGCTTTTCAACTTCCATCTGCTCAGAATGTACCTGAGGGCAAATTCATCTTGAGACTTTTCTCCCATTAGAAAGCGGTGCTGGTACTACCTAGTTAACAAAATCAGAGGGTTTGCATGAATTCCAGGTCTTTGAATTTCCAAAGAACTTGTACACTTTATCACTCATTTAGTATTTATGTATGTAAGACCTTAAATTGGTTAACTTTTCAAGATTTAATCTTATTTCTCGACGTAAAATACAAGTCATGAAGGTTGGAAACCTTTTTACATTTCCTTTCATCTTAACAACACTCAACACTAATGGATATAGTTAGTGCTCTGTAAATATTTGTTAAGAAGATTAGTTAATTTGACCATGAACTGATTTAACCAAAATGAGCTTAAACTATCCCTACTTAAGATCAGCATCAGAATTAATATGATCAAAGCATTGCATTGTTTGCTACCAACGAGGTTCAATTTCATTCAAATTATTAAAACAAACCTAATAAATTCCAAACAGATTGGAATACAGATCCAAAGCTCAATTCCAAATACATTGGAATCCAAATCAGTTTTTGCCAAAACATACTATTTTAGGACATGAGAGACAGTGTAAGATGGAAAACGAAAGAGTCTGGAACTCTAATGACATCAAGTTCTCCTGAATGGGTTTGGCAGCAACAATGGCAGGATGGAATTCCATCCTGAGCAATTCTATTCAAGGAAGAGGTCCCCACTAAAATTCCTTAGAAACCTTTGCAAAAATTATGGGGAAAAAAACAATGTTTGGTTTTCTTCTCACCCTAAATTCAAACAAAATACTCCTGTTTTTTGGGTTCTCTTTTCTTTATTTGGAAAGGGAAATTAGAGAGAAAAAATACTAATGGAAAAAAATGCTTTAAAGTCAGGAAAAAAATAAGCATTATTGTATTAACCTTTTAAGTTCTCATGTTTCCTCAAATTGTCTATATATGTGCAAGCATGTATACAGATACACATCATACTGATTTGAGATATATATGTCTCAAATACATACATATTTGAATGTATATATGTATATGTATTTGTATATACTTGAATGCATATGTATATATACATTCAAATGTATTCACACAAATGTATACATACAAACACACATACACATTCATTTAATAAACATTGCCAAAATCTTACTTTGAATTCTGCATGGCTTACAGGAGAGAAAAGTGGAATTTGTGAATCTACTCAAGAGCATTTGAACATCACAAAAATTTGCCATTTTATTGATGAATTCATATATAATATTTCAGTCTCCATATCTCCTTCAAAGGTTGAAATATAAAAACAGATATCATGAGAGTGCATAATCCCCAAATCTTGTCTTTATCACTTGCCTAATACATGTATACTTTCTTATTATATATTGATCAAACTATTTTAAGAATCAGTTTGCACTCAAACACTAACAAGCAAACTAGAGATAAATATATAGCCAAAAAAAAAAAAAGCCTTCTTGAAGTTGACTGGCTTATATAAGCCAGTCAAATGCAAATATCTTGTTTGTATATAGAGATATGATATGTAAATGCATAGATACACTTCTTGTTTTAAGAAGAATTATATATATACAGGTTATATAATTACTACACATTGAATTCGCTACTACTAACATTTTTATATTCTGAAAAAAAGTGAAAATGAGAGTATTGCAAAATGGACCTCCTAGGAGGAGTCTTCAGTGGTTTTTAGGTTCAAGTGCTTACTTTAGAAACGAAGAAACTGAGGTCCAGACCGTTTAACTGACTTTCACTTGGAACCTGAAGTATAAGTCTATTTTTACATTCCATTTCTAATAACTAAGAAGTCCGTTTGGCAATTCTTTAAATCGTAGTGTTATTTACGGCATCCATTTCATTCAAAGTGATGTCCTTCATCTGCCTGGCAACTCATTTTCCAGAGTCATAAGGTTTCACCAATGCTAACCCCTGTCTGCAGTTTTTGCTTTGTTCCTGTGCCCATTCTTCAAAGGCTTGCTCAAATGCTACTCCTCCTTAATGATGTCTTCTTTGGTCCTCTCTGCTGGAAGCGATCTTTACCTCTTCTGATCCACTAGAGCAATTATCACATTCTGCCTTGTAATTCTACATGGCTTAGTAGAAGTGAATGGATGAGCTCTGAAGTTAAGCAGACAAGAGTTCAAATTTTGGTTTTGCTCCTCAGAAGCAAATAAAATTTGGACATGTCTGTCAGCTTCTCTGAGCCATAGTTAAGTATAATTATATTATATTACCTATATTTGTTTTTGTTCTTGCTTTAATATGGTAACAAAACATATTAACTGGATAGCTTAGTTTTAAATAAATGTCATACATTTAAAAAGCATTTACTATCTTCCACATAATGAACAATGAACTAGACTTTCCTAACACTTGAAAGTCACGTGGTCATTTCTATAACTGTATTTCCTATACCTCCAATCAGAACATTCATATCTTAAAAACAGGGACTACAGATACTATCATATAGTATGTATCATATAGTATCATGGTGCTATGGCGTGTATTTACAAAGTAAGTGAAAACCTAAATGAAGGAAAAATTAAATTATTGTTATTGGAAGATGGATTGGCAAGTTGTCAGATAAAGTGTTATAAATTGTTTAATAGCTCATGCTACACAAGAATAAACCATTTTTATTACAAATGTTAATCTATCTAAAAATAAGAAATAGATTTATTCCTGAGATGTAATGAAAGTATATCTTTTCACCAAGAAATATACATTTGAGTCATTAATATGTTACATATGAAATTTTATTAAGTGACATTAAGCTTTATTAAAGTTTCTACATGAATTGTCACAATATAAATATATCTGAGTTCTCTGCAAAACATTGTGCAATCAAATGGAGAAACATGATTTCTACTGTTAGATATATCTATGATTTATTCTCCTCATATCGTCAATCATAATTCCTTCAATACCCAAAGCCATCTAGTAACTATAGATAAATTACAAATGTCTGACACAGCTTGGCACAATGCTTTGCATACTTAAATGCTTCAATGCTCAAACCCTACAATTGCAAAGCAGTACAGTCAACATAAGCAGATTCATCTTTATGATGGGTTTTATTTTCTAAAAGGGTTAAATCTCAAAGAACCCTTTGTTTTGTGACAAGTGTTATGTGAGGACCCTCAAAACCCTGATTTATCATTGCTCATTTTTTTTTTCAGTTTCTTTCCTGGCGTTATTTTTTAAGTACTTGCGATCCATGTTGGATTAAAAAAAAAGACATTTGAGGTCGAGAGCTGTGGAGGTTGAGGGTGGGAGGGAGAAGGCTATTTTGAATCTTGTGACAGTGAGGTTTCGTTCACTAAGGAGCTCTCTGTGGGTTTCTGGCATTGTAAGTGTTTTGTCTGCTTGCAAGCGAGCAGCTGATGGATGGGGAAAATGTTCATTGATTTGTAGTGCCTGCACTGCAGCCAACCAGCACTAGAATGAGGAGGCACCATCATGAATCTCTCAACTATGCATATTTATATGCAGCTGCTGTACTTCTAAACCTCTAGTGAATACAAAGTACTTGTGTGGCCACCAGTTCACACAATGCCTTCCTGCCGCATGCTCTGATTTAACTACTGTATGAAAGAATAGACTTGGGGGGCTCGGTGGGTTATAGAAAGGAGAGGTAAGCACGGAGAGAGAAAAGATCTTTGCACAATTCCTTTTTCTTGGATAGTCAAGAGAATGAAATGAATGTGGGAACAAGTAGGGAACATTCTAATAAATGCTTTCCATGCTTGAATTTCAAGTTCTGAAATTGATTAATGGAAACTAAATCCTTTTAAAGATGGTGTTTTCAGTGAGCAAGGCTTTGGGACTACATGATAATGATGTGGTTAAAATATGCTGGCACCATTGAAATCATCCCAGCACTGAGCAGTGTGTATGAGAAAGTTCCTCCCCTGGGTGAACCACATCTTCAGTATAGAGAAATAGATGAGATGCTATATTCGGGTGAAGGGAGAAATAAAAAATCTTTAATAGTGTTGGAAAGAAAAATTAAGTAAAGTGCAGAATATGAGGTTGTTAAAGAAAAAAAAAAAACAGATGAAAGAGAACTCCTTTTAGAATGGAAATGGGGCAGGAGGGGAAGTTTGGAAGCATAAAAGCTATAGGGCGAGGTTTGAGAGCTGAAAGCTGAGAAGAAATAAAGGGGTCCTGTGAGCAGGAAAATGAAATTAAAGGAATAAAAGAAACAAGGCAAAAGAATGATCAATGTGAGAATTCTTTCTTTCATATAACATAATCTTTACTTGAAACATAAAGATATATATTTAGAATTACAGATCCTAAATAGTTCTGTAAAAATGACTCAATTTTATTAGATTACAAAGTTTAAAGCACAATAAATTTCTAAGGTTGGAGATTTTTAGACTTGATTAGTAGAGTTCATTTTCCCAGCACTTAGGGAGAAAAAATTAAAGAGAGGAGAGGCGAATGGGGGGAAATGTATGGGAAACTGAAAATAATATAGAACTAATGCCTACTAGGATATTATTCTCATTCATAAAGTCCTGAAGGCCAAATTCAGGCAAATGCTCTGGACAATAATAATCCCACAGGGTATCGGAGAGAAGCTCATTTTATTATAAGATTAGGCTCAGCTCCAAAATAAGCTACATCAAAGCAACATGAAATAAAAAGTCAAATTCAATACCTGGGTACAGTTTGATTTCATTATCAAAAAGAAGTTTTATGCTTTTCCATGTAGAGCTAAAATACTAATTGAGACCAAACTGCAGTTGCTCTTTTGACCAGAATATAAAATGGCCTTCGTCCACATAATTCTCTCAGAGTCTTCTAGGCATATCTCCCAAGGATCTAGGAAAGATGGATTGAAACTTGAAAGTTATAATGCCAGAGTATAGTCAATGTTGGCATTATATTCTGGTCACTCAGCCATTGTTAAACATGTCCAGATTTTAGAAGCAATACATAAAACCTCAAAATTGATCAGGAGTTTCTTCTTGCACAGAAACTCTTACCTTTCAATAGAGTAATATTAGTCTCTGGGCTAGCAATGTACTCCACCCAGTGGTGTGTCAGAGTAAAAATGTCTTTTATAAAGGCTAAACCTGACCTAATTTCCTTCTATTTTTTCAACCCCAGAATTACAAAATGTTAGATAAATACATAAAGCGTAGCATGAACTTTACTCTCCTGAAGAAAAAATAGGAGTGATGCATTCCCTTTTGTGAAAAGATCATGTTTTCCAATTTTTTAACAAAATAAAAATAAGTACACTCTTTAGTACTGTGTTCATATATGAATTATGAATAAGTTAATCAACCTTCAAGTGTATACCCCCCCCACACACATACACACACATATATACACACATGCAATGCTAAAAGTGAGCTTCTGAGGTCATATAAGAATGCACTGACTGACTATCATTTGAACTGAGAGCAGAGACGTGCCATTTTCCTGAGAGTTTTTAATTATTTCCATAGAGATACCAAACCCCAGTGATAAAAAAAAAAGAAAGAAAAGAAAAAGAAAGAAAGAAAGAAAGAAAGAAAGAAAGAAAGAAAGAAAGAAAGAAAGAAAGAAAGAAAGAAAGAAAGAAAGAAA
>NC_045452.1:62652388-62708503 GCF_002776525.5 Piliocolobus tephrosceles
AAAGAAAGAAAGAAAGAAAGAAAGAAAGAAAGAAAGAAAGAAAGAAAACCAGAACACCTATGACTTGAATGTATGGAGAATGGGCTCCTTAGGTTTACCGTAATACCTGTGTAGAGGCTTAACAAGAATATCTTGGCCCAATCCTGTTGAAATATCCAAATAGTTTCTTTATGCCCTTGCCCTAGATGGCAGAGCATACAGTAAATACAATGGAATTTTTCTTTTGTGATTTATTATTGTGATAATCAATGATCATTAGATGTCAAAGATACTGTGACTTGGGTAAACAATGTTCTGAGACTAGGTCTCCCCCGGGAAATTACACTGCAAAATTTTGGTTGTCATTTGCTTCTTATAAAGAATGAGCCAAAATAAAAACTGAATTAGGATTTGGTTGTCTAATGCAATTTGGAATTTTTCCCTATTAAACATGGAAGCACATAAAAGCCGATGTTTCCATTTAATAGAATAAGAAAATGTAGAAAACAAATGCTTCAGGCTCTACGGCTAGGGTTTGAAGAAACAATGAGATAATGTCAATGAGACAAAAACTATATGGTGGGTAACAAGCCTGGACTAGGTGACAAGACAACTTACTATTCTTATTCTAGATCTGCCATTAAACAAGTACTTGATGTTAGGCAGGTCACAAAACTTCTGAACCAAAATTTCATCACATATGAAAACATATCCCCCTAAAACTAGTTTATTTCCATTGCCAAGGAGAAAGAGGGTTAATAATTTCTAACTTTGTTAACATAATGACCCTTTTGAGAATCTGAAAAAGCTGATGAAATCCATGAACACCTTGCCTATGAAAATGTTCACATCCATAGACAGAAAATGATTTGCATATAATTTTAGGGTTCTGTGAACCCCTTGAAACCTATTTATAGACCATACATTTCATGAAAAAAAAACTTGGATAATCAATTATATACTTGCATATCTCAATCAATATAAAATTTATTTCTGTCCTCAAGTCTCAAGCAGAGTATATAGCAGAGTTTGTACTCAATACAGTTAGAGCATATAAATTTTTTTAAAGTTATTTTAAAGTCAAAGCTATGAGTTAGAGACTTTAACATCATCCTCTCAATAACTTGAGTTCAAATGGAAAATAGAAACTAGGAACCACATTAATATTGACTTAACTCAGTGGATATTTACACTTTCACACAGTGCAATTAGACAAAAGGAGAACATTGGAGAAGATACTCATATGTATAAAAATGTAGAGAAAGTGGCATCTTTACTCAATTTTATGGTCATCTCTTTAGCTTTCATGTGATGTATTTGTTGCATAATTTTATCATCAAAAATGTAACTATTCCATCATCACTTCATGGAATGCAAAAACTTTTTTCTTATAAAACATTTTCAGTGAAGGCAACATAAAATACTTACAGTCATTGTTCATTAAGTACTTCTGTCATGGTTTGCATATGACAGCATCTGTAATATCATGTTTTCCAATCTCATCGTACCACTGTGACTCTCATCAAATACACAGTCCTGTTCATTGCAGCAATGTAGACAATGAGGTACAATCAAAGCTCATTACCAAGTTGCTCCCAATTACACTGGACTCAGTGATAGAGTCCAAAGGTGTCCCTGTTTAGAGTAATTTTCTTACTACTATCCAGAAAAGCCAAAGAATTGACACTACCCTGTCATATTACAACACGATTAGATTGCATGATCAAAGCAGATTTTCAAAAATTTAGCTTAACTAAGGAGAGAAATCATTATTAGAAACAAATTTAAATGATGTAGAAGTTTAACCTTGGATGTTACCTAATTTTTTGAAACTGATTTCTGCATATGAAAAATGTCTAAGATAATGCCAGTTTTGGTTTTGCAATCCCATCATCATCAATCTAAAGTATAGCAACATGCCTGACCACAAGTAAATACTGAATATGTGGTAACTGATATATTACTATTCTCAAAATTATGATTACAATCACACAACTAATTATGACCATAGCAGAACTTAGGCTCCCCAAAATTTTCTTTTCCCTCCACAGTAAAATAAAAAACCCTGAAACTCGCTCTAATAGACACTGCTTATTGTAAATCTAGATCAACTAACCAATGTTTCAAAAATAATTATACATGACCAATAGTTCCAGTGTTGCTTAAAATTGTATTTAGTATGTTCCTGCCTACAAGGTTTGTTTCTAAAAGAAACAATGTAACAATCACTATCACTTGCCCTTTGCACTAAGTACAGCTCAAAATAGTTTCTTAAATTAAGACTGCTAAAATGTGTATAATATTATTAAAACTACAGTATCTGATGTCTTTGAATTAGGATCTGATAACAACAACTTTGACTCAGATCTTTGTGCAAATCACTGTTTACCAGCTGTAACTACTGAGCAATGTACCAGGACATTTTTGACACATTCAAAACTCTGAAATGAATGTAGTTGTGTCCTATATGTCCTTATAAGGCATCTGTTGAATAGCAAAACACCTGTACTTTAATTGATATTTAAATAATTATAGAAACGTATGATTACTTCTTAAGTGAAAATTTTTTTGATCCTCCTTTAGTTTTATTTATAGTAAAGAACTGTAAAAAAATAATGGCCAGACATTTCAGATCATTTCAAATTATGGAAAGAGCTTGTAATTACTCCTTTCACTAACATTAATATCTGTTATGTATAACTTTCTTTGGTATTTTTTAATCTTCTAAATCAAAGTAGAAACTGACAAGATTTGCTTTACTTTCAGTGAATTAAGATGCTTTCATTGCATAAGAACAATTTCGCTGATAATTCTTCTATAGAGTTGCTTCTATCTTCTCTGAAAGATACAGGAATATTAGCAAAGGATTTGGGAGATGGGAACATTACCAGGGGACATAAAATGACTTGGTGATAAACTCCAACTGTGTCCTACTCCAGAGCAATAGCAATGTGGTCATTTTTCAAATTAGTCTAATTTTCCTGACTTTTGCTTTGCCCCCAATAGCATAACATGAAGAATTCTGAAAAAATGACAAGAGACTCTACGTTTAAAAACATTATGAAAGAAAATCAAGGGTTGTATTTCTATCTAAATTGAAGATTAGTTTTGTAGGGAAATCCTGGCCTGAAAAATTAAGACAGATTTGAACTTCTTTTTCAGACTCTAGTTATCTCAGAGATTCACACTGACAGCTTGAGGAAGAAGACTATTCTATAACACTCTTTTGATTTCACCCCTGGAAAAATGAAGACCAGAACTTTATGGCTCCCACACCAGCTACACCAAAATAAATCTGTAGAAATAAATGCCAATGTGCAATGTATGAACAGATAGTATCAGTCTTAAAGGATATATAAATAACTTCTGAATTATTACACTGCATCTTCAATATATCAGCTTCACACAAAAAAAGTACTAGCCCAATGTAATATAGACAGTGAAATTATCCACTCTTTTCCTTTGTGTTTTGCGGATAATTATAGAGATGAGGTTCTTTCATTAGTTCATTTGTTCAGTTATTTGATGAGATTTCAGCCTAACAATTGTATAACCTAGGGTCAGTTGAAACAACGGTTTTAGCAAAACTAAAAACTCAAAGACTTTTCAGAATATTGCTCTACCTTATATTAAGAAGTGAGATTAGTAGTTTGAAAATCTTGGGAAACCTCCAAAACATTAGAGCATGGCTTCTAACTAATATTTTTGATGTTCGAATGAGTTCAGTGGTTATGGTTTTGTAGCACAATTTTCCAAATAATTTATTTTCATGTCATTTGTATTTTTGTCATAACTGATAGTCTTTCCAAAATGTTCAGTTACTTAGTGTACATACAAAGGTATTTTTAAAAAATTATTGTGAACAAATTTGTTACAAATTACATTCTTCAGTTGTATTTTAAAATGTTAGTTAAGATATTGGTATAGCTCCTCTGACTTCTGCTGCCTTAGAAGAGAAGAGTGACAGATTTAGGAAATCATGATATTTTATCTAAGGGAAACTCTTGATATTGCCTATTGTCAACCTAAGCAAGTTTTAAATGGTCGAATACGACTCATGATTATTAAGTCAAAATATCACAGGTCTAGAAGGAGGACACTTAACCAGCAAAACACCATAACAGATTTGAATGCATGTGAATAACAAAATGATTGGATAAGGAATTACACATTCCTTGAGAGGAAGATTTGTAAAATTTTAATACTGCATCAGTGGCTCTCCAGTGTAGTTCTAGATACTCTGCTTCTGGTCCTCAGGCCACACCTAGGCCTACTGAAACTGAATCTCCACACATGGGTGGGGCCCATCCATCTGCATCTTTAACAAAATCCTTACGAGGATGCATGTCAGGCTTTATTAATCACAAAGAAAAGGAATAATAAAAGGCAATGAATTAAATTCCCTTCTCAGAAAGCTTTAAGAAAGAAAAAAAAAAAAGGAAACAAAAACAAAGCATCATAATGAAGGAAGCAAGAAAAATAAAAGAAGAAAATGATTTGAGAATAAGATAATTGAAAAACTATACCTAATATATTGTCCTATTTTTAAAGAAAATTAATGAAAGAAAAACTACTAGTTAATCAAGAAAATGCAGCAATAAAATATAAACATTCAAAATAAGAAATGACAAAAAGGAAATAATCTTTGAAAGCAAAGAAATTAAAACATACCTATGCACACACCCCCAGAGGACCCTAGAGGACTGCTTTGCAGAGCTCTAGTCAAATACAATTGAAAAGTTAGATAGTTTCTCTAGAGAAATAGATATTACCAAATTGACTCAACTTCCGTTATAAATCTTAGCACATCAACGCATAAAAACACAGACAGCTATCAAAGAATTACTTTACAAAAAAGCATCAGGCCCAGATGGTTTCACAGGAGATTTTTACTACTTTCAGCAACCATATAGCCTGAAGAGTCTAAAAATTATTCCAATGCCATGAAAAGGAATTAAAATTTCATAATTCCTTCTATGAAACAAGTGTAACAGTGATATCTAACAAAAATAAAGACATTGTAAAGAAGAAAATCAAATACCAATATCACTCATAAATAATTCCACAATACCACATAAAAGATTAACAAATAGAATTGAATTATATGTTTTGAAAATAATGCACTGTGACTAAATGGGATTTATCTCAAGAACGTAGAAACATTTCTTACTGTCACATATTATATTATAAAACTAAAGGTGAAAATTAGGACTATCTCCATAGATACTGACAAAAAAATCTTCAAAACTTAAACAACCATTTATGATACAAAAATATTCAAGAACATGGGAATGGAGGAAAACTTTAGAACCTATAATAAAGAAGATACAGATTTTGGACTAACATACATTTAGGTGTGTGTGTGTCTATATATATATATTCCAGAAGCAATATATATGTGTGTATACACACACACACACACACACACACATATATATATATATGTTAGTCCAAAACCTGTATCTTCTTTAGTGAGAAAAGAGAAGAAGCATTTCCACTAAAATTGGGACAAAGGTAAACTTGGCCATTATTTATGGATATTCAGCAATGTACTTGAAATACTAGCCAATGTAATTAGATAACTGATATTAATTAGTGGCACCAGAATCAGTAAAGGAGAAGCAAAAACGATGTCTGTTTCCAGATGATATGACAGTATACTATAAACCTCTATAAAATCAATGTTAAAGCAAACTCAAATAAAGAGGCAGTAAGTAACTTGATGCACATTAACATATAAAAATAAGCTTCAATATACTAATAAATGAATAAAGAGTGTAATGATAGAGAAATTCTTTTTATAATGTCAATAAAAAAGATTAAGTACTTAGGAATTAATATTTAGGAATTAATATATTCATTAAGGCATTTTTAATGCTTCCTAAAGAAATAAAAGTAGACTTGAGCAAATGGAAAAGACATATCCTGTTTTTGTCTAACACAACTCAACATTATAAAGATCTCAGTTCTAAGTGAAATTGTAAACTTGATGAAATTCCAATAAAACCTCCAGCAAGCTATTTTATGAAGTTAGGTTGATCTAAAATTTATTTTAAAAGGCAAAATGAAAAAATAGCCAGAAAAACACTAAAATGAAAAACTATAAAAGGAATAAACACTACTATACTTTTGAATATACTACGAAGTCTCTGTTACTAGCCTGTTGTACTGGCATATAAATAGACAAAATAATCCAAAAAAAATAGAATGCAGAAACAATCCTTGTATACGTCCTTGGCATATGTTAAAGGTGGCATCTTAAATTCTTAGGGTGAAGATAAACTTTTTCATAAATGGTACTGGAACTACTGGCTAGCCATTTGAAAAAAAAGATAAAATTAGGTTTGTATCTGATAGTATACACCAAAATAAACTCCAAACAAATTAGAGATCTAAATGTAAAAATGAAATAACACAAGTACCAGAAAATATGAATGAATACGAACTGGATTAAATACAGGCTTTCTAAATACAAATCAAAATTCAGAAGCAATGAAATAAAAAATTCATAAATTTGACTACATACAAAATGTAAAAATCTGCAGGACAAAATTTGCAAAGTTAAAATAAATCTGAAAAACTGGGAGAAAATATTCACAACTTATACCACAGACAAAAGGCTAATGCCCACAATATATCAAGAATTCTTAAAAATTGTGAAAAAAGCATCAAAAACATAAGAATTGGAAAAACATATAAACTGAAAATTTCTACAAAAGGTATACAAACAGCCATATATATGTGTACATATATATGTTTATGACAGAGTCTTGCTCTGTTGCCCAGGCTGGAGTACAATGGCATGATCTGGGCTCACTGCAACCTCTGCCTCCCAGGTTCAAGCAATTCTTCTGCCTCAGCCTCCCGAGTAGCTGGGATTGCAGGTGCATGCCACCACACCAGGCTAATTTTTGTATTTTTAGTAGAGATGGAGTCTCACCATGTTGGCCCGGCTGGTCTCAAACTCCTGACCTTGTGATCTGCCAGCCTCAGTGCTGGGATTACAGGCGTGAGCCACTGAGCCTAGCCAGCCCCTCAAAATATTAAAATATTTGAACTCAATCATAATCAGTGAAGTGCAAATTAAAACACTACGATACTGTTTCTCAATTCTCAGATCGATCAAAATTAGTGACATTGCATTCTGTTCATGAGGGTGTGGGGAAACAGGCACTGCAGTAAGAGGCTATACCAACAGGTTTAAACAGGATATGTCTTTTCCATTTGCTCAAGTCTACTTTTATGTCTTTAAGCATCATTAACTCATTCATATGGACTCCCATGCATTACTGGTGGAAATACAGTAAATACAAAAGGGTCTAACCCTTTTGGAGAGAAATCAGTCCAACTTCTAAGACTCTATCCTAAAGATATGGTAAACAATTAGAAAATATACGACACAAGGATATGCTTTGTAATATTGTTTTTCATTGACAAATATTGGAAACAACCTATTGCTAATGGAAAGGAAGTTTGTTGAATACACAATCATGTGTCACTCAGTTCATCAGGAATATGTTCTGAGAAATGGGGTATTAGGTGATTTCATCATTGTGCAAACATCATACTTGTATACTTAAACCTACTGGTATTGCCTACTTAAACCTATGTGTATAGACCTCTTAAACCTATTGCTATAGATTACTGAAGTATGCATACTTAAGCATATAACTTCAGTATATGTACTTAAGCATACTGGTATAGTTTACTTAAGTAGAGCCCACTTAAACCTATTGCTATAGCCTACTACACACATGGATTATGTAGTAGAGCCTACCGGAACAAATCTGTGCAGAATGTTACTGTATTCAATACTGTAGGCAACTGTTTCACACAATGGTGTTTGCATATCTAAACAGAATGAAAATAGAAAAGATACAGTAAAAATATGGTATAAAAGATAAAAAACAGCACACATATACAGGACACTTGCCACCAGTGGAGCTGTAGGACGAAAGCTGCTGCGGGTGAGTTGGTGGGTGAGTGAATGTGAAGACAGGGACATTACTGCAAGCTACTATGAACATTATAAACACTGTACACTTAGGCTACACTACATTTATTTAAAAGATATTTTCTTTCTTCAGTAATAAGTGAACCTTAGCTGTCACTTTTATTACTTATAAACAATTTTTTAAACATTATGTCTCTTTTGTAATAATACCTAGCTTAAAATACTAACACACTGTATAGCTACACAAAAATATTTTTCCTTATATCACTGCTCGCTAAGCTTTTTATATTTTATTTATTTATTTATTTATTTATTTATTTATTTATTTATTTATTTATTTTGAGACAGAGTCTCGCTCTGTCGCCCAGGCTGGAGTGCAGTGGTGCGATCTCAGCTCACTGCAAGCTCCACCTCCCAGGTTCATGCCATTCTCCTGCCTCAGCCTCTCCAGTAGCTGGGACTACAGGCGCCCGCCACCATGCCCAGCTAATTTTTTGTATTTTTTTAGTAGAGACGGGGTTTCACCGTGTTAGCCAGGATGGTCTCGATCTCCTGACTTTGTGATCTGCCCGCCTTGGCCTCCCAAAGTGCTGGGATTACAGGCACGAACTACCATGCCCGACCTAATTTTTTTATTAAAAACGAAGGCATGAACACCCACATTAGCCATGGATCTCACAGAATCAGAATCATCAATATCACTGTTTTCCACCTTCACATTTTGTCCCATAGAAAAGTCTTCAGGACAATATCATGCATGGAGCTCTCATCTCATCCTATAATAACAATGTCTTCTTCAGGAATGCCTCCTGGAGGACTTGCCTGAGGCTGTTTTACAATTAACCTTCTTTTAAAATATGTAAGTAGAAGAAGTACACTCTAAAGTAATGAAAAAGAGTACAGTATAGCAAATAGATAAACCAGTGACATAGTTGTTTATTATCAAGGGTTATGTGTTGTACATAATTGGATGCGCTATCCTTTTATACAACTGGCCTCACAGTAGGTTTGTTTACACCAGAAGCAACACAACCTCTTGAGTAATGCTTTGTGCCATGACCTTTCAATGGCGACAATGTCACCATGTGATAGAAATTTCTCAGCTCCATTATAATGTCATGGTACCACTCTCATATACGCAGTTCATGGTTAACGAAAACATCATTATGCAGTGCGTGACTGTTCTATGTGAAATCAACACAACAGCACAATGTGCAGTTGTAAAAAAGAAAGGAATGTCTCTATGATCTGATTTGGAGAGGTTTCCAGAATAATCTCTTAATTGAAGAAAGCAAATTGTAAATGAGTATCTAATGTAGCTACCTTTCGTGTAAGAAAGAAAGGGATATAAGAAAATAAATATGTATCTTCTTATTTGTGCAAAAGAAATACAGGAAGGAAAGCCCAGAAGCTACAGGAAGTGGAAGAGAAATGAGTAGGGAAAAGGGTGTAATGGGCACACGGAGGAAAGGAGCTACAGGGAACAACATCTTTCTGGGTGTAACTTCTAAAAAATAGTTTTGCATCTTAGAACCATAGCGATTTTCACATATCCCCCCAAAACGTCAAAAATCAAAATAAACCAGGATAACAGGTGGACATGGAGTGGGATACAAATAGTAAAAAATGAAGCTAGCTGTATTATAAATGAATGATATCACCACACTGAATAGGGTGGGAAGAAAATAACAAACTAAAGTAATTATTATTACTTTAAATATTTTAGTACTTAGTAAAAGTATTTTGAATATACTGCACTCTATTACATGATCAGTCAATTTGTTTTTACAGAGATAAGGTTTAGCAACTTTGTAACCACGTGATGTGTGTACCAGGATTGAACAAATAAGTAAATATACTGTAGATAATGAGAGCTTAATTTTTCATTGAAAAAATTTAGAAGGAAAGGCAGAAGACTAAAATTAACCTATCCCATTAGAATAAAATCAGAGATGCCAGTATTAACTCACATTTGTTAATATATTTATAAACAAAGAGATACAGAAATAAATATGGATAAACAACTATGCATGGAATGGTATAAATTCTTATAGTCCCTACCTCTATCCATTAACGGGGCCTAGAAGAAATAATACTTCAGTAGCAGTAAGTATACTTAGACTCATATCTTAGTTTCTAAATACCATTTTCCATTAAAGAAACTGGATCTCCTTAGACATGTGGTATATTCCAGGACTGGGCAGGAAAAACATAATATGAATCTGGAATATACTGTGATGACAAGGAATAAGAAAGTGCTAGAAAAAATGGGGGACATGTTGAATGGATATTGAAATCGGCCTGAAAAGCATTCCCAATAGCAGAAGCTGAAATAATTTGGATAACAAAATACATAGTGATAGTATTTAGGGATAATAACCCCTAAAATAAATAAACAGCTATGTGTCCACACTGACATAAATTATATAATTAAACAACCAAACGGGGGAGAAAAACCACCTCCTTTAAAAGAATCCCAATTAAGAAATGTAGAAGGAATGAAGAACATAAAATCACATTAAGCAAACACAAGATTAATAATCGTTACAGACAAGATCTACTATTTAATGTTAAAATTAGGAGGTGAAAGATGGAAGAAAAATAGACTATTTCCTGCATATATATTAACTATGAAGGAAGAAACAGTAACCTTACATGGGAAAAACCCGACAGGAACCACCTCACTCAAGTGCTGAAGGTTAACGTCTTCAGTAATAAGATACGTTGAAAAAATGCACCTGCCTACACGATGCACTGAGTCAGGCATAGCAGTTATTCTTTCCCTAATGCATAACTTCAAAGTACTCATGAGAAAACATCAGACAAACCCAAATCGAGGGACATTCTACCAAATAACTGACCAGTACTCATCAAAAGTGTCAATGTCATAAAAGACAGAGACTGAGAAACTACAACATAGTGAGAAGACAAAGAGACCCAACAAAAACAGGCGATGTGGAATCCTGAATTTTATATCAATTTCTGGGTTTGATAATTGTGCTATAGTCATGTATGTTGTTACCATTAGGGAAAACTAGGTGAAAGACATATGTAAATGCTCTATGTTATTTGCACAACTTTTATGTAGCTCTATAATTATTACATGAAAACAAAAGTTAAAAAAGACGTTGCAGCATTTTAAAAGTGAGGATTTTACTTTTGACTTGGCACTGTGATCTGGGTTCTAGTCCTAGCACAGATGATAACAAATGTGACTTTAGGATGTTAGTTCCAGGCTCTAGTCTTCAGATATCCATTTATTTATTCAATGTCCATTCATGATGTAATAGAATAGGATGTCCTGTAATGACTTTTTTTCTATTCTAATTTTCTATTGTCTATGAAAAACTGGCAGAGAGTTTTGAAAATTTCTTTATGACTTGATTTTCTTGTACTATGCTATTTATACTGCTCTGGTTATTTCATTTAAGTTACTCAAATAAATAGTTTTCAAACAAATCTTGTTTCATTTCTAAATTTGGTGTTGTGTTTTTGTCATTGTTATTTACTTTTATGGAGAAATACAAGGCAACAGAGAACGTAAACTACTGTTTGGCATCATATATCATTTCTCTGTAAATATATTACATTATTTTTCTAAAAGGCTGGTTAAATGCTTAGAAAGATTACCCAGCCTTTCATAGAATGCCAACTGTCAAAGGCATAATAAAAGGTGGTGGGAATACAGAAATAGATAAGAAATAGTCCCAGCTGTAAGGAGCTGACAATTTAGACTGAGAGCAGACATGTATGTAAATGAATATTTGTAAGTCAATGTGAAAAGCACTATGATACAGATATGTACCATCTCAGAGAGGAACAATCACCTCTGCCTGGAAGAGTAAGGCAAGCCTTTTCAAATGAGATCCCAGAGCATTAAAGGACCAGCAGATATTTTTTTCAGGTGAAAAAGGAATAAAAAGAATTTTAATGCATATAGAACAATATGTGCAAATGTATTGAGCTGTGAAAAGCTGGTGAGAGTTTCACACCAACTGAATCATACACTGAAGAACAGTGGGAAGGGCTTCAAAACGCTAAGCTAAGGTAGAAGGACTAACTTATCAGCTTCTAATTCCTGTCCTACTTACCGCTGTTCTTTCTTGCTCTCTTTGTATTACAACACAGTTCATATAAAAAACAAACATCCGGCCGGGCGCGGTGGCTCAAGCCTGCAATCCCAGCACTTTGGGAGGCCGAGACGGGCGGATCACGAGGACAGGAGATGGAGACCATCCTGGCTAACACGGTGAAACCCCGTCTCTACCAAAAAATACAAAAATCTAGCCGGGCGAGGTGGCGGGCGCCTGTAGTCCCAGCTACTCAGGAGGCTGAGGCAGGAGAATGGCGGGAACCCGGGAGGCGGAGCTTGCAGTGAGCTGAGATCCGGCCACTGCACTCCAGCCCCGACAACAGAGAGAGACTCCGTCTCAAAAAAAAAAAAAAAAAAAACAAAAACAAAAACAAACAAACAAACAAACAAACAAAAAAAAAAAAACAAACATCCTAGATGTATTCCAGGAGCTTTGCCTTAACCCCGCAGGCAACAAGAAGCAAAAGGCTCTTTCTTGTTCCTAACGTCTAACTTTATTCCATAAACATTCATGAGGAAAGGATCCTCTATATACAAGACTGAATATATATAAATAAGAAATAGTCTCTACCCTGGAGGTGTTTAAGTGGGTGAGAAACACAGTCAAAAAGATTTCCATAAAAAATAACAGTTTTGAAATAACTTCTCCCTACATATATCCTCAACCATGTACATCCCTTTCTACAACACATGCATGGAGACCTATGAGCTGGTTTGTAGGTCGGGGCCAGACATTGGGAAGCTGGGTGAGCATTTTAGGCGGGTCCTTACGTCATTCATCACACTAAACTGTAACAGATTGTCAGAATTCACTGGGCGTTGGGGAAGCTGTCTAGATTTTGTGTAGACAAAATACCTTCTCAACGCCACCGCTTGGGCAAAGGCTAGGCTGGCTGACCCAATTTCCATTCCTTCTAAGCAAGCATTTTTCTCATTTATTTGTTCAACTGTTTATACTTCATGCTAAAACCATTTTTTAAATGAGCTATACATAGACTCATACGCAAAACTATCAACAATAAACTATATGTAATTACTAAACTATGTTTAATATTATACTAAATTCAGCTCAATATTTGAAATTTAATTAAAGATTTTTTTTAATATGAAGCTGTGATGACCTATTTAAAAATGAACATTCTGAATGGGGGCGGTGGTTCACGCCTGTAATCTCAGCACTTTGGGAGGCTGAGGCACATAGATCACCTGAGGTCAGGAGTTCAAGACCAGCCTGGGCAACACGGTGAAACCATGTCTCTACTAAAAATACAAAAATCAGCCAGGTGTAGCAGCAAGTGCCTGTAATTTCAGCTGCTTGGGAGGCTGAGGCAGGAGAATCACTTGAACCTCAGGGAGGCAGAGGTGTCAGTGAGCCAAGATTGTGCCACTGTACTCTAGCCTGGGCAACAGAGTGAGACTCCACTTCAAATAATAATAATAAACAAAAAAACTGGACATCCTGAAGAATTCTTGTATTGAATAAGGCCTATAAAGAAGAAATAAATAAATAAGAGAAGAAAAAATGTCACTTCTAAGCTCAAATGACAATGTTTAAAATACTAAAACCCCCATTTTCAGGTATTGCTTTACCAAAGATGAAATTGGTCATGCCTTTAAATACACACAGTTTTAAATCTAAGACATAACTTCAGAATTATTCTGCATTTACCCAATATCATAATTACATTTAGATAGGAGAAGGCTTTGATACCCAAAAGGTCAGGTAAAACAATTTGTATTGTTTACAAAAATTACATTCAGCAATCAGGTACCAGGTAATGGCATTATTTTGACCATAATCTAGAAATCTGTCACTATTCCAGCTAGCTCTAACTGAAGTTATTTTTTTTCTTGAAGCAAATATGATATCTGAAGAACACTATTTTTCCCCAATAACATTTAAATTATTTAAATTGCATTGAACACTTTTTTTTTTCCTCACTGTGTTGCTCAGGCTGGAGTACACTGTACAATCATGGCTCACTGCAATCTCCACCTTCCGGGCTCAGATGATCCTCAGATGGGAGGATCTTCTTAATATAATATTAAACATAGTTTAATAATTATATATAGTTTGTTGTTGATAGTTTTGCATATGAATCTATGTGTAGCTCATTTTAAAAATGGTTTTAGCATGAAGTATAAACAGCCTCCAAAGTAGATGGAACCACAGGTGCACACTACCATGCCTGGGTAATTTTTTTATTTATTGTAAAGATCGGGTTTCACCATGTTGCCCAGGCTAGTCTTGAACTCCTGGGCTCAAGCCATCTTCCTGTCTCGGCCTCCCAAAGTGTGAATTACAGGCATGAGCCACTGCACCCAGCCTACATTGAGCATTTTAATACACAAATGTGATAGTCCAGAATGGTAAGCCTCTGTTTTTCTGTTTTCTTCATTTTATCTTGCTGTAAACATAAGATTTCAAAAATTGTATCCTCTACTGACTTTTCTTGGCAAGTTTGACATCTATTATTAATCAGAATATTCACTTTAAATCTATTATTTTCAATACTCTATCAAGGCTGCCAGCAAAAATATTTTACAAGCAAACTCATTTGATTTTTAGTAATTTTTAAGTGCATTATTCTAGATCACATTTGCATAGTGAGTTCAAATAATACATATCATGTTAGAGTTGCAGTTATTAGCACTGAAATACTTTAGTCAATACTTTCTTTCAGAGCAAATAAGTATGAGAAAAATGTTATTGAAATGATGGGAATTTTGTCTTTTTTAATTTGAACTCAAAAAATAAACATACAACTAAAATCACAACAGAATTTCTGTGTTATGGTAACTAAACAGTTTCTTATTCTTGTCAATCTTTAAATACATTTTTTTTTTTTTTTTTTTTTTGAGACAGAGTCTGGCTGTGTCACCCAGGCTGGAGTGCAGTGGCGCGATCTCGGCTCACTGCAAGCTCCGCCTCCTAGGTTCACGCCATTCTTCCGCCTCAGCCTCCGAGTAGCTGGGACTACAGGCGCCCGCCACCACGACCGGCTAATTTTTTTGTATTTTTAGTAGAGACGGGGTTTCATCGTGTTAGCCAAGATGGTCTCGATCTCCTGACCTCGTGATCCGCCCACCTCGGCCTCCCAAAGTGCTGGGATTACAGGCTTGAGCCACCGCGCCCGGCCTTAAATAATTTTTAAGGTTGAAGATGGTGACTCTAAAGAGAATTCCTGAAATTTCAAAAGCTACGATTACTGGCTTCGGAGACCCAATGCATGGCTTACATGTAGAGCTCTTCTTGGAAACCAATGCTATTATCTTTCCCGTTATTCGTGGTGTTCATATTTTAAAGGATGGAGGCTGGGAAAGTTCAGCCTATTCAATAAGTCAAGTTAAGAAACAAAACAATCCACTAAATTCCATACAATGTGTTCCCCTTTCAGAATACCATCAGTTTTCTCTCTCAACTTTATTCTTCACTCGTTTCCATACACCTCGTAAACATATTTCAGAATTTTTCTGCAACATTTCAGTTGAGCTATTATAGATGCCAATAAATACCTATAGGCAACACTAAGTAATGTTTCCCCACAGAAAGTCCCTCCAAGATCGATTTAGTGTTATCAGTTAATGACACTCATTATGCAAGTTTTGAGAAAGAAACAAATATTAATAAAATAAAGGTTAGGCCGGGCATGGTGGCTCACACCTGTAATCCTAGCACTTTGGGAGGCAAAGGTGGAGGGATTATGAGGTCAAGAGATAGAGACCATCCTGGCCAACATGGTGAAATCCCATCTCTACTAAAAATACAAAAATTAGCTGGGCATGGTGGTGTGCACCTGTAGTCCCTGCTTTACTTGGGAGGTTGAGGCAAGAGAATTGCTTGAACCTAGGAGGTGGAGGTTGCAGTGAGCTGAGATCGCGCCACTGCACTCCAGCCTGGGTGACAGAGCAAGAATCTGTCTCAAATAAATAAATGAATAAATAAATAAAATAAAGGTTATGCCCTCAAAGAAGTTACAGTTACCCACACTACTAGATCCTTTTCTAATTTCAGTTGAACTTCATTTTCATCTCTCATCATATTACCTTCCTAACTCCAAACAACCTGATTTTCAATTTTCTCTTCTTTATTATAAATCCAATGAATCAAGGGTTTTTTTAAATGTTAACCACAAAAATTCTAAATTTCCTTTTTTTTTTTTAATACTCTGAATCATATTACTCTCCTGAACAATTTTTTTACTCTCCCAAATGAAAATTTCAAAGAATTTTGGAGGTCTGTACATGAGAATTATGTATATCAAGTTGTGAAATCAAGTTAGAATCTTTTACGTAACTGGCAAAGCAAACTGATATTAAAAAAAAAAAAAAAAAACAGCTTAGACCCTTACAGTTTAAGTCCACATAAACTTATTAAGAAAACAAAATGTCATATTTTACACTCTCAACTAAAAACAAACTTTATTAAAATTTAAGTAGTTTTTCTAGTAGAATTTATTTGATGATTTTAAATGTCTGTGACAGTTCCTTCAAATTTTATCTGAAATAAGAGATGACTCTATGAAAGGTACTAAGAGTTATTACCCAAGTTTGAAGGCATTTACATTCTAGCAGCACCTAGCTTATCAGCCAGAAGCAGAGATCCTGTTCCAAGAAGGAATGTTTGCCTCTACTGCACATTAATGACAAGTTCCTGTCTGTGAGAGGCAAAATGGAGGAAGTCACAATTTCTCTGAACAAAAATAAGTTTTTCTACAAAGCTAAAATATTGCTGTTTTTTTTTTTTTTTTTTTTTCCACTGGAAGTGGATGAGAAATCCAGAGGGAAGAGATAGAGATGTTATGGAATGCAGCTGGGAATGTGATGTGGATTTGAAAACATAAACTACTATTGCCATCAAATATTTTGAAGTTTGGGGTAGGTAAAAACAAACATATAAAAAACGAATCACACAAACAGGCAAAAAGTAACATCTGTAATGTTCTTATAAGAATTATATAATAAATTCTGATTGGCTAGAAGGGATTTTTGCAGACGACAAGGTATTTAAATGAAATACTGGACAGGTGACGGTGATAATAACAGTTACAGATCAATGATTGTTTACTATTTGCAAATCCTTTTTTTTTTTTTTGGTCGTTTTTGAGACCTAGTCTCACTGTATTGCCCAGGTTGGAGCACAGTGGCACAATCTTGGCTTGCCGAAGCCTTTATCTCCCAGGTTCAGACAATTCTCTTGCCTCAACCTCACAAGTAGGTGGGGACTACAGGTTCACACCACCACACCTGGCTAATTTTTGTATTTTTTGTAGAGACAGGGTTTCACCATGTTGGCCAGGCTGGTCTTGAACTCCAGACCTCAGGTGATCTACCCGCCTCAGCCTCCCAAAGTGCTGGGGTTATAGGCATGAGCCACTGCACATAGCCTGCAAATTCTTTAAATGTGTCACCTCGCTTAACCTTTACCTCAAGTCTGCGAGACTGGCACTGGAAGTATATGGCTCCTTTTGGAATCTGAAATTCCAAATCAAAATAATTTCTAAACACGAAAGACATTTCAAGTTTGGAATCAACTAACATTAAATAAAAAACTACTTATACTATCTATTTATTAACTTTAATGCTATTATTCATATATATTAATGTCTTTGGCCACCCAAGACCTTGCTGGGGATGTTACATAATGTATAGCATAACCACTCTAACTTTTCTAAAATTCAAACTATTCTAAACACATCTGGAACCAAAGAGTTTCATAGTGAGGCACAAAACAATTTAATAACTTGCCCAAACTGATATAGTGAATAAAAATCAGAAGTAGAATTCTTTTAGGTAAAGACAAAAAGCAGTAAGAGTTTTTATAGCAGAAGCAGCATGAACTAAAATAGATGGAATATGATGTGTTAAAGAAACAAGTGGCTTCCTGCAGCTCTAACTGTGGAAATAACCATCAGAGAAATAAGACCAGAAAGAGGATTTAGGTAAGGCTGTGATGAACCTTTAACTGTGCAATTGGAACATGGACATCAAAGCAACAGAGTCATAAAAGATTCTTAGAAAATTAGAGATGTGATCTGAATTTTTGAAAGAAAATTTAGGCAAATGGAAAGAGTACACACAACATACCTGAAGGAATAAAGACTTGAAGATCAGTCGGAAAATTGCTGCAATATTCTAGCTACAATACTTTAGCTAGGGTATGCATGAGGAATAGCACAGAGGAAGTCTGTCTTGAAAACAACCTTCAACTTGTATGAATAAAAATTTTATTTCCTGATGAGACATGGCGAGAGGATTGTTATCAGAACGGAGTGGCAGTGCGTAGTGACGGGTGATTTGGATTCATTACTACATTAGATAGACAGTATGCAGATGTTCTAAGGAATTGCTAGATCATCTAGTTATTTTTCCTCCTTTTAAAAAAAAAAAAAAAATCAAAAAACACCAGAGGCAAGGTCCCTCTGCTACATGCTTGCTTGTTTGACTGCACTTAAGAATTCTGGGCACCCTTTATTGTACTTCAACCGTCTAGTTTCTTTAACCTGGTCGCATTAACCTAGTCTACCACTTCACCCACCATCAAATCATCTCCCTTCATAAAGCATCCTTTTTTTTTTTTTTTTTTGAATTTTCCTTTCAGTTAACTTGTTTCTTATTTATGTCTCGTGTTAGCTCTTGAAGGCAAAATAAAAAAAAAAAAAACCACACCATCAGGACTGCAATTTGTGTGAAAATTTTAGAAAAGGGAGATACTGATGCTTTCAGTATCTGTAAGGCAAGAGATCTCAGACTGGAAAAAACTTCTTAGATTTAGATCAGCAAACATGAGACACTGTGTTCCCCTCTGAAAGACATTCACCTTAAAAAGGCCTATCCTGCTCTTAAAATGGACATATTGGACTTAGTACAAAGAGACTGAATTAGAGGCAACCAGATTTTCCATACTGGAAACCCCTATTACTTTTTTTTTTTTTTAAATTAAATAGATCAAAACATAGAACATTAAAAAGGATTGTTTTAAGCAGGGCAAGATACACTGAAACTAACACATCTTAAAGAAAAATGGGTTAACTTGACTTTGGAACTCTATTTCATGTCTAAACAGCAGAATTAAGCTCAAGGGTTGTTCCAAATGTAAATACTCAGACCTGTAGATAAAAGACGATAATTAAGCTAAATACTGATTTCTTTTCCAGACTTTAAAAATCATACCAAATTTCATCTGGTATTCCTTTCCCTTAATTTACTAAACAATAGAATTAGCGTCAGAAGTAAAAAGAAGATAATTGTCAACACCATTTAGCCTTTTAATGGTAATCAAAATAACCAGTTATGCCAGAAAAAGAAAAGAGAGAGAGAGAGAGAGAGAGAGAGAGAGAGAGAGAATGAGAAGATTGAGTTCAGAAAGAAATAGGAGAGTTGAGAATGTATATTTCATCTTCTCCCAACTGGAAAGCTGGGAATATATGAAACTTGGATTTTAAATTAATTGCTTTTTCTTATGTGAACTTGCACAAAGAAAAGTGAAGTAAGTCCTTTGAAGTTTTGCCCTAGTTTAATTAATGTACTTATGGTTCCTTGAAGAAATGTTTCAAAAGAAAATATTAATGGAAGATATGGCTGGCATACCCTCCAGTTAATGACGATTTAAAGAAACATGAAGCAGTCAACATTTACTACTTTTTAATATTCTTAGAAACTTGCCACTGTTTTCTGTTTTGACCTTCATAATGGCAACATGTTGAATACTTTGATGCTTTTTTCAATGACATTAGATTAAAAAAGTGTAACATCTCAAAGGAACATGCTTCTTTTCCCATTTCATTCATATTCACTCCTAAATCTGGATTAAATCGTATACATCTTCATTTAATTGGAAGGGACATTATTAATTTTTGATTGTTTAACAAATACTATGAAATCAAGTTTATTATTATTATGCATTTACAGATAAAAAAGAACGGTAAGAAAAAAATATCAAGATTTGATAACTGGTTACTGGTAGAGGTGAGGTTTGACTTGGTGTTACCTATCTCCAGCATCAGTTCTTTTAAAAGAGCTACTTCTCTGCTAGAACCCAGTACACTCTCTAGAGGCAGTGGTAGCTGCTAGTATTCTTTTTAATTTTGCTGTTAACAACTATTTGTTCCCAACTATCTTCAATTTCTTTTTTATTTTTAGTGGAGGAGGAAGGGAGAGAAGTCATGGATTTTACATCTGTGTTAACAAGATGTAGTCAAATAATTCAATCATTATACACCTCGCTTCTCTCATTCCGCTAAGTGTACGTTAGTTAGTAACTAAACTGATTTTGATTAAATCTTTCTGGTGATTAATTAAGAAATTTCCTGATGAAAAGTTGTCACACAGAAAGCTAAAGGCAGAAGACATGAATGCTAGAATAATAATACTATGATCTGGAGGATTTACCATTAAATCAAGTGGGGAAATACTTTTAGGAATAGAAACCATTGGCTCCATTTTACTGTAAACACTAAAGAAAAGATGCGCCAACATAGGAGCTATCCCAATTCATTACTGGTAATACCATTTCTCTGGGCATCTTCATGAAATATGATTTCTGAACAACTGAATACAAATCTATATGTTATGAGTACATTTGAATTTATAAATGGCAAAAATAAAAGTTATTGTTTTTTTGAAGATATGGTCTGTATGTACCATGCTCAAAAAATGCCCAAAGAAATGACTAAACACATTGACACACAATTACCTTTTGAAAACAAAATATGAGACCATAATACAACACAAAGAAACAAAAACTAGGCTGAGTACCATTTTTACATCTCAGTTTTTTAAATTTATTTTTTATTTTAATTTTAATTTTTTTTTTTTTTTTTTGAGACGGAGTCCTGCTCTGTCGCCCAGGCTGGAGTGAGTGGTGCGGTCTGGGCTCACTGCAAGCTCCGCCTCCCGGGTTCCCGCCATTCACCTGCCTCAGCCTCCCGAGTAGCTGGGACTACAGGCGCCGCCACCACGCCCGGCTAATTGTTTGTATTTTTGGTAGAGACGGGGTTTCACTGCGTTAGCCAGGATGGTCTGGATCTCCTGACCTCGTGATCCGCCCGTCTCGGCCACCCAAAGTGCTGGGATTACAGGCGTGAGCCACAGAGTCCGGCCTACATCTCAGTTTTTAATTGATTTTTAAATTGTATGACACACTAAATTATTACATCCTTGGTAACAATCTTCATTCCCTTGTGGACCAGATATAAGCACAATGATTACAAGTTACCATACTTCGTATATCTTCAGAAACTGTCATGTTCAATGACTGATATTATTACAAAATGATAAAATGATTTCTCTGGATGCTTAAGATGTAATTAGATGTTATTCATTTGTAAAGTAACTGAATCATTGAAAGATAAGCGACCCAAAAGGAGCCTTAAGAATCTTTTCGTGTTTGAGGAAATGAGCCATGCTGAGAAAGAGAAACCCAGTGAGAGATACAAATATTCACTTCATTAGGGTTTTTCATTCATGTATTCATTCAACATATGTTTGCTGAGCACCTATTATATGCTATATTCTGTTCTTCAAGAGAAACTGTTAAAAATATCATAGAAAATAGCTAGATGCTAGATGCATTATCAGGAAAGGTTTCAAACAGAGTATCAATTAATGTTTTGTTGAATTCAGTTACCTTCCAACAGGCTCATGTGGTAATTAAAAATGTGTTTTTCCTAGAAAGCCATTCAGAGAGATCTGTGCTGGCTTCAATTTTTGGCCATGATTGGCACATGAAAAAGAAAATCTAGTTGCCTAGTTAAACTAGCCTATTTTCCAGTTTTCTCATGTTGGTTCATTTCTGTTTAATATTCCCAACCAAGTTATAATTTTCATGAAGACAGAAGCATTGACAAATCATGTTTTAATAAGGGTACAGAAGTGTATTCATTACATGGAAGACAACTGAGAGCTGGTTAACTACTCTGACTGTAAATTGATTTTAATTATTCCAGAGAGAAGTTAGGAACTACGATCGTGTATGGATAGTGTATGCCTTTTGTTTATCTTATTCTTTCCTGAATCATTTAACTAGTAGCTTTTTCACACCAGTCAGAGACTAGAATAACAACATAGGGTAGAAGGGTTCTCAGTTAATTTTGTAACATTTCCTATTATAAAAGCATTTGGTTCTATTTGTAATCAAATTTTAAAATCTCATGCTATTGTAAAATGAGATAATCTACATCTCTTTAATCCTTTATGGCTCAAATTTTACTTAATTTTAAAATATGATTCAAATTTGTCGTGAATCAGAATATTATTTCTTATCAAATGGGTTTCAGAGCCTACAACGAATGAATAGTTCTAACAGGGCAAGACAATATTTCACATATGGCAATTTTCTTAGTGGATTTGAGAGCTCTTAGGGTCTATGTTGAACAGAATTCTCATTTGGTTTTCTGTAAATGAGATTTCCTTAGTAAAAGACAAAGACAAATTTTTAAAAATTAGATGTATCCCTTCTGTTCAAAAGAAGGCTTATTGATAAATTACATTAATAACTATCAAAGCTGTAAGATAGCTATTATAGACAGTAAGTTCTATGCATTAAAATGTTATATGTGGTAAGAAATATTGTACTTTATCACTTCACAAGTAGTCTAGACAAAAGGAAACATATTTAGTTATTTCATAATTAAATATAAATTTACTTTCTCTTAGCAAAAATAAATACAGTGAAAAAAAGATCACCTATCAATATATTGCTTCTTGGTCTATATCAAACAAACAAACAAATAAATAAATAAATATTTTCAGATTATAAATATCAGTGTTTCAAAATAAAAATTACTATTTATAAAAAAGTGAAATGTATTGTTTTTTACTCCAGAGATCATTACCAAAGCTTAAAATAATCTCCAGGAATTAAATTCATCTCAGTAAATACACACACACACACACACACACAACTATATTTTTACTTGTATCTCTGCAAGGCATGTTAGTTTTATGAATTATACTTATTTCTTCATGAACATGATTCCTTTTTATAGCAGTTGTATTAAAGCAAACACAGAATTGCAAAATAAAATAAATAAATAAATAAATAAATAAATAAATAAATAAATAAATAATTTTAAAAAACAACTGGAAGTGGAGACTGATGAACTAAGTGGTATATCTTTAAAATAAAATTGCTTAAGTATTACAAAAAGAATAACAGGCGTGTTTTAACTGAGGAATAAAAAGAAGTACTTCTAGTGAAAAGTTCAACACTTTCTTCATGAGAAAATGGATACAAAGTTGACAGATTTAGTCAAGGATATCTAAATGGAAGTCCTTTTAAAATATCCTGAAGTAATTCTATACTTGTTTTCTTCTTGATCTCTACCTATTTCTGATAAGTTCAATGTAAATAGACATTTTCTTTTTAAAAAAAATCAGCTTCTTCCTCAAAGTTGATTCATTCTGCTGTTCTCAAATCCAAGCCATGAACCGGACCTTTTTACATGGTGAGATCAGACTAACTCCAGTCATTTTCATGAGCCAGTAAAGACCCACAGATACAAGGTGACATCCAGAGTAAAAAAGAACAACACTATGAATTCACCCATATTTTTACAAAACCATATATAGCATAGTAGGAGGACAAACAGGTATACATTTTCAAATGTCCACATGAGTTTGTTAATTCAGAAGTCTTCAGACATTGCACATGTTTAAAAATGTATTTAATACCTAGAATACAATTACGAGGACAAAGCATGGTGGAAAGTTAGTCTTCTCTTCCTATCAGATGCAAATACATCTAATTAAGGAGAAGCTAGCAGTGGAATTTTGTAGTGCCCATTGCGTGTATGAATTATGAACAGGCCATCTATCGCTTCATCTGAGGGAAGCTTACTGCCAGCTGGTATCAGGAATGGAATCAATATCAGGCATTGTATAGTTGTTGCAAAATAATAATAGCATTTAAGAATCATTGACCTTGGCCAGCTTTGAACCGATTATTTAAAACAAACAAAAAAACTAGAAAGGGATATTACCACTTTTAGGGGCTAAAATGTTAATACACAACCTCCAAGAAAATGTGTTAAATGATAAATAATTTTTCATATATGATTGAAAACTTTCCAGATCATATGAGAATTTTGTAGCATTACAGATACAAATAAAAAATATATTTTGTTTAAAAATATTTTGAGAGATACATTAAGCCACTAGTTCACCATGGATCTCTTGTATGAAGTTCCATTATTTACAGAGATGTAGTCTGTTGTAATAAAAGATAACAGATATAGAGTAGAAAAATAATTTCAATGCAGGTCATAGCTCAGTCTTTCTTAGATTATTTTCTCAGTTAAATAATCAGGATACTAATTATTTTACTGTTTGGGGTGGAAGACTGTGATATCCTCTCCCTCTCAATGTTAATATGTATACGTATATGTGAAAGGGCTTTGCAAACCACATTGTAATACACAACTTTCATGTTATTTATTTTATTAAAGCATTTGCTTACTAGCAAGTGTGAATAATATCCAGATGACAACCCCAGACTGTTTATCAATATAGCCAATGTAATAAATAAATTCATTAACTTTTTGATGATGCACTCAACAGAAGCTTATAAATAAATTCGATTGGTGACTTAAGAACTTCTAAATAACTTGATCTTTCTTCCATAATAAAGGAAAAATTTAAAAACCTTTTCAATTTTTTATTAGTAATGTTTGTGTTATCCTAGTTGAGGAAAAGATTTTAAATTTGAGTATAGTAACACCAATGGTGGAACTGTTAAAAACATCACAGAAAATAGTTAGAAAAGTATCTCTAAAACTATTCCCATTACTTTCAAACAAATATTTATCCCTATTGTCAAAGATATTGGGTCCCATTTTGCTCATATCGTACAAAAAAAAAAAAAAAAAAAAAAAAAAAAAAAGAATCATCCCAAACTATCCTATGTAAAATACAATGGCTTAATTATTTTGCTTTAAACCAGAAAATCTTTGCCACCCAGAAGGAGTTATAGAAAATATAGTGACAACTGAGTTTTTAACAACATGGATATTTGGGCCAACTTATAATTATAGTTGTATATATTGTAATAAATAACAAGAGCAAATGGGCGATGATAAAGTTTAAATACTGCAGGACTGTTTCTTCGGCATCTACTTAGGATAATACATAGTATTTGTTTTTTCCAGGATTTTTCATAGATAACTCAGAAGTATTGAGTTGTCACTTTTCCGAGTTCAAATACAAATGCATTTCAGTTAGCATGGGACCATGAAAAGCAACAACTGCCTGTAGTACTTTAATTAAAGTGATTCTATTTTTTTCTCTCTTTTTTTGAACGGAGTCTCTCTCTGTCGCCCAGACTGGAGTACAGTGGCGCGATCTTGGCTCACTGCAAGCTCCACCCCCGGGTTCCCGCCATTCTCCTGCCTCAGCCTCCCGAGTAGCTGGGACTACAGGCGCCGCCACCACACCCGGCTAATTTTTTGTATTTTTAGTAGAGATGTGGTTTCACCGTGTTAGCCAGGATGGTCTTGATCTCCTGACCTCGTGATCCGCCTGCCTCGGCCTCCCAAAGTGCTGGGATTACAGGCGTGAGCCACCACGCCCAGCCAGTGATTCTATTTTTATATTTAATCTATTAAAGAAAACAACTGACTACTATATTTTTGGTACCGGTTCTGCATTTAAAAAATTATATAAACAGACAACTGAAAACAACCAAAAAGTGTACTAACCCAGTAGAATAGATTAAAATTGTGCCACAATCACACAAATGGATACTGCAAAGCAAAAAAGAACAAACAACCAATATATGAAATATGGGAAAATCACATGGGCAAAATATTGAGTAACATAAGCCAAACAAAAATAAATACATACTGTGCAAATCTATTTCTATGAAATCAAAGACTGGTAAACCTAACATATATGGTGAGAGGTGTCAGATGGGGGTGAGAGAGTACTATGGAGTGCTGAAAGTTTTATATTCTGATATCTGGGAGAAGACGTATGAATGCGTATAACTACATGTGTATGCATATGTAAAACATTCATCTAGATGTATGCTTAAGAATCATGCATCTCAGAAACTTTTACTTGAAACTTTTTAAAGCTCATAAAAAAGAAAAAACCAAAAGACAATCTTCATTTTTCAGAAAGTATGCTCAGTGGACGTTTCAATAAAATTCTTTAAAATGTCAGCATGCCCTAGAATATACATCAAAAGTGAAATTACAAACCAGACATTTTTAATAGTGTGCATTTACAGAAACAATAACTTATGGGTAAGTTTATATTCAATACCTCTTATTAGTTATTTCTACATTTACCAACGTAGCTAAATTTCCTTCAATTGTATTTCTATTCTACTAAAGATTTAGGAAAATTAAAAAAAAATTATAACTAGATATAAATGATTTAGAGGGTAAATGAGCTTATATAAATGAAGGAATAGAAAACTGGAAGGAAAATCTGTGATCAAAGCCAACTCTCCAGGCGCTAATATTATGACTATGAGCAGAAAGGCCATTTTTTTCCCCTCTTGAAGCCTCCATTTTCTGTTGCATAAAATAAGGGCGTGAAAAAACAACATTCAATGATCCCAGTTCTAAAATCAACAACTCAAATGTGCCAGTGTTGAAAAAGTGACTTTGGCCCCAAATTTTCAGTGTTCATATCTTGACTCATAATAGCCAACATTACATAAAACTTAAAAATACGTTTATAAGAAGTATTTTATACCCATATTCTCATTTCAAGTTTAGTGCTATCAATAGAGGTTAGAAATCTAATTTTTATAACAATTGCCAACAACTATACTATAACAGAGTTCATGTTTCTTTCTTCATAAGCATGTGATATGGAGAAATTCTGAATTTTAAAGTAAACGGACATTGTTTTCTAGTGAGAAACACCTGTTTCAGGGCAGTTAAGCACTTTGAGAAGACTTCTGAGGATTTGCTTCTGTGGAATGCCACAGTAGAGTCCTGCACGGGATGGTACAGATGGTCACAGTGAAAACTCACCATGCCTCTCCAACTCTTGCATGTCTGTGGGTATAGTAATGTGTATGTTGACAAAACAAGCCAGTGCAATTTCCTGTCTCAGAGGTGTTTCCCCCTATTGTGCTATTCCACTACTCATTCTTTTAAGCCACTGATGTGCAAAAGAGCCTCACATCAGAAACACAACCTTTGTTTTTGGATATTATTTGTTTTTGTTTTTTGTTTTTTGTTTTTCTGGAGAGAAACTGCCTATGACCAAAATTGTTCATTGGTTATTGCTTAATTTAGAACAATACTAAAAGTACTTCAGGAAACCTGTATTAAAAAAAAGTGTATTTCTCACTACTCTCTGTCTATGGCTGATTTTAATATTTTTAGACTCTGTTCTCCAATTGTCAGAGAGGAGAGACAGTGAGAGAGAACATTTATATCAAAGGGTTATATTTAATCTTCCTTCATACTCTGAAAGTCCAAGATTATTCAAAATGTGGTGCAACAGATAATAGCATGGACTAGAAAAACCATTAACACAGGTTCAGATCCAGACATCAACACTTACTAGCACGGGAAGTTGGGGAAAATTAAACACTTTTAGCCTTCCATCTGTATCATGAGATAATCATCAACTTTCATGGTTATTTAGAGGATTGAGATGAGATATATGAAGCACTCTGCATAGGACCTGAACAAGTCATCAATCACTGGCCATGGATAATGCTTTCAAGGGCAGGAGTCAATCACTTGAAAGAATGTCATAGATAGGATAAAGTGTTCTATCATCATACTCATAACTAATGAGTCAGTTTTCTAATTACTTAGAAGGTCAAATTTTTGAAATTCTTTCAGTAGTGCGCTTTGAAAACTGTTGTGGCAATACTTTCAGTAGTGCGCTTTGAAAACTGTTGTGCATTCTTTAATGATAAATTTCTGAGCTTATGTAGGGTAAAAGCTCTTTAATACTGTATTCCAATGGAATGCCCCCACTTTTTTACCTCCCCTTCTTCATTTAACCATCTACATGCCTTCCCATAAGAGTTTGAGAAAAACTTGGCTATTCCCGGCTGCAAAGAAAAGCCTATTTCAAGCCCAAGAAAACTTAGTCAAGATCAGGACTTTACTTAATGGGATAATATTTATGACAGTAGCTTATTGCTTTTGGGCATGTAAGTAACTCTAAGTAAAATAGATAGATTTTTTTAAGTAGATATTATACATATGTAGGTTCATAGTCATTGCTTATAATTTGATATGTAGAAACAATGTAACAGACTTGTATATTTTAAACAGTGTACTTACATCTTACTCTTGATATTTCCTTATCATTAGACAAAGAAAATGTAAAAATCTCTGTCACACATACATACCCACACCTCCCCCCCCCCACATACCATTTTATGAACGTATATACGCATGTTTCTTTCAGCTATAGCTGAATAATTTTCATAGTGTCATAGAGTATATAATATAAATCTCATAGAGTATATGAGTATATCAACACACATACTAATCAATTTTTTCAAACTCAATGTAAGTTTTGGTCTTATTATAATTTCCAATACCTTAATGGCTCTGCTGCCACCTAAATGAAAATTGTACCAGGTACTCATAAGCATTAACTCTCTTCATCTGGTAAACCTAGTAATGATGTTTCAAATTCAATTTAAAAACCATTAAAATATAGTGACTTTTAAACCCATTATAATTTAGCTCATTTCTGCAAAATTTAGTTTAGGAGAAAGCAGCTGTGCATTTGAACATCTGGAAATTACTTTTAATTGCACTTTTCTCAAGTGAGAAATGAAAAACTCTACCTGTGATGCTATTTGTATATCTGACCACACAAATCCTAGTAAACACATGCACTTTATTTATAATTTCATTTTGGGCTACATAATCTCATTTTGCTATTAATCCAGACTTTTATGTGATTTACCAATTGCAAATTTGATCTTGCACAGGCTTTAAGATGGAAAATGGAAATTGCAAGATATTTGATTACTCGTAAGTTACTTATCTAAGGAGAAAACAAATTTCAAAGGTAGACATGACTAATCTGAAAGTTGAAAATATGCAAATACTATTACATTTACACTTAATGACTTGGGTATTGAAAATAAAAACAAATTCCAGATATGAGGTGGCCTAATCGCTTACATTTTATCTAAGACCTATTCATTCAATAAATCAGCCTTTGGTCTTGAATAAAGCATTTAAAACTACCGATTACTAAAAATGATTACTGCCTTCTAGTAACAAATACCAGTTTCCAAATTAAATTTGTTGGCACAAAAATATATCAACAGGAAAATGTTATCATTCCATAAATATTCTGAACTGATTATTTCTCTGTTTATCTGCCAAGATTACAAATCATTGTTTATTTCTATATCATTGATTCATTTCCTGACAACCAAAGATGTTTTAGAGATATCTGTATCACACTTCAGTAGGAATTCTCTCTCCATCAACTTTTTCAAACGTCATGCTATCTGAATAGATCTACAATTGGTGGTTGAGGTGGGAGAATCTCTTGAGCCCAGGACTTCAACACAATAGTGGGCCATGACCACACCTGTGAATAGCCACTACACTCCAGTCCTGGCAGCATAGTAGGATCCTGTCTCTAAAAAGAAATAAAATAAAGACTAAAATTGACTGCTGACAGGAAAACAACAACAACAACAACAACAACAACAACAACAAAAACCCTCTCCATAGAATATTTCTGAATGGGCCCAAGGAATGGAAAGGAAAGAGCATGTGATCAGATTAGAATCCCACAGAACATGCAATAGTCACATACTTGTATTTTTCCCAAACTCCTGCATTAGCAGAAAATTCATATCCAGATCGCAACACTTCATGAAGACTATACTTGGAAATTTTCAAAGCAGTGCTTTTAAAAAGTAATTTTGGATGACATCTCAAGTAGAATTGGAATAAAGCCAATCCCATAAGTTAAATTTGAGAACAACTGTTTCTATCACTGTTTAAATATTCTGTACACAAAACATGTATTTATATATACTATTTTGAACATAAAACACAATTTAGTAACTCATATGTAGAACATGCATGTTCTATAATTTTTAGCAACTTGACCTTTCATGCATAACTGTCCATATTCTTCAGGAAAATGCCCAGGTTTGGGGTAAAATGAAAAACTAATGATCCTTGCTAAGGCTGAGTCAGCTGGGTTATAATGCTGATTTATCTAACTGAATGAGCTGAACTACCTTAACAGGGATTTTTTAAAAAATCATTATACATAGAAGAACCCTGTTTCTGCCAAGGAAACCCCAACACAGATCCTCCAGTGAACAAGAATGAGTGTGTAACTCCTCTCTCTTTGTAAAAATATCTGAGATTGGTGATTTGGAGCTCTGAGGCAAGACTCAGGGATTTAAATATGGGAAACGACTGCATAAGTTTAAAGCACCATGGGCCATACAGAATGGATCACCACCATCCCTTTGACACCATTTTTACTAGAGTTCTTACAGATTGAGTAAATGAAAGCTGTTCTCAAAGCCCACTGTCTATCTTTCCAGTGTGTTGTTTATGTATGAACAGCAAGTTGTAATTAGTTGCTATAAAATGTAGAATTTTATTACTCTCCATCTTACTTTCTATTTTAGTTTTAAAACTGAAGTCCACAGAAAGCCCATATATTCCTCATATTTATCTAAACATTCAAATAAAACAGCTATTCCTTTCAAAATCTCTGCAAATGATAAAGTAGTTGATTATCACAGGAAAGAAAATGTTATTGAAATATTTTCAGATATTTCCCCTTACAGACGTTGACCTCAGATGTTAGTGGGAGAAATGAAAAGAAAGGCACGATAGCTTGGTCTCATGATATTTTTAAACAAGAGATTATGCAATATTTCAATAATAGCAAAGCAGGGACAATTATAACTTTAGTAGATATTAGTTTTTTAAGCAAATGATAGTTCTCCAGATTTTCAAAGAATTAGTAAACCTCTAAAAAAAAATCAAATATTTAGAATCACTCTATAAACACGTAAATTAGCACTAATTTATGCTGAATATTCAGTGCTTTAAATGAAGCAAGTCCTCAGATTTGATGTGATCATTAACATTGATTCATATATCGACTAACTCTCAGTAAGAAACCCAATAAATTTGTTTATAGAAAGTAATATGGAATAAGAACAAATGTAGAGCATGCTATCAGACTTTCCAACCTCAAGCTCAGAAGACTTATATCTCAGGATATAGGCAAAAATACAGGTTGGCAAATACACATGAACACATAAACAAGAGAAAACTAAACAAATTCTTACAGGTTTTTAGGAAAAAATTTTGAGCATTAAAGAAGAGGTTCCTTTACTGATCTATTTGTCTTGACTTTGAGAGAAGAATTTATAGAAAGATAAATCATCATTCTTTAAACAGCTAACAGGTCAGGTGGCTTGTAAAATGAATGTTTAAGAATGATATCAAACAGTAATATTTACTTTGTGATAATTTTAAAATTAAACCAATATAAAGTAAAAAAAAATTGCAACAAGTGCAAATCAACACTTCTTTTATTTGAACAAGACTTAAAATCAGCTCACATGATTCTATTCAATATTAATTGTATATAAATCAAAGTAATGTTAAAAAATTATCTGGTTATATAAGCTATAGTGGTATAGCTTGGAAATATGACATTTGTTCATCTAATAAAAGAGTAAAATATGGCAGTTAATTTTATGAGAAAAGCCTTACAAATGCATGACAAAGTATAATTATTGTTTTAATATTTCAGGTTTATTGTATTAATGAAATAACAAAGTATTATTATTAGCAGTTTATATGAAAGGTATCATCTTTTATTTTAGTGCATACTTTCTCCAAAACAACAAAGATTGGTGTCTTCACGTGCTTCTTTATCTAGTTTTGTTACTGCAAATTCCAAATCATTCTGCCTATACTAGTTTTTTATGGCCGAGGTCACTGAAGTTGTGCCAAAAATTCAACAATGATGTTCAATCTAATGTAGCAATGCACTTATCTTATTGCTGAATTTTAGACCCCTCAGAACAAAGCACTTCATTTAAATGATAAACGTTCACCTAAAATACCCTGTTGTAAACATTTCTCACATTTAAACAATTGTGGGTAAAATACTGCGATGTTAAAGCTTTCTTTTCAATACCGAATAAAAGTTGATGTTTAATTATTTAATGTCTCTTTTAACTGGAGGGAAAGAAAGTATTTTATGTGCCTGTTCCATAAACAAACAAAAAACCCTGTCACATTTAAAATGACAGAAGTTCATAATTTGAATTGACAACTACAAATGAATTTCACTTTTTCTGAAGAGTAGAAGAGATTCCACATTGTAAAATTTCATAGATTTTAATATTTCCAACATAAGTATGGGAGAAAAGATGAACGAAAAAACTTGTTTGAGCTATTCTTTATAAATTGAAGAAATTCAAGAAAAATATTAAAATATTTTTCTTTTTACAAGCAATCGCGTTTCCATATAGTATTTTGAAAATGTTAACTCAATGAAGGAAATGTAATCAGTGTTTTGCATTTATGATCCTAGGGAAAATTAGCTAGTAATTCTGCTAAAAAAGCCTACATTATGGAAATAATTACAACTCATTGCCATAGCAAAAGAAAGTAAATTTTTTTAGCTATTTCAGTAAGGAAGATAATCTAAATTGCCCTTAATACTTATTTGTTTCTATCTCAACTAAAAAATATTTGTCAGTAATCGTGTACAATTAAGTTTCTTCTGAACTCGCAAACTAACATTTCAGTGTACTTGAAAAGTTCTATATTTGATGGCATTTACTTTGCTATGGGCTCTAATTAACCAAAAATACCCTATAATTTTCAGTTAAAACATTTCTTAGTAAATATTAGAAAAATAATCCATCAATTTCAAATGCTAAGTACAACAGTTGATTCAAAATAATCAAAAAATAAAAACAGAAGATGTGTGTAAGAGCTAAAATTAAAATTGAATTAAAAAATAACTTTTAACTGAGAATCATGCTGAACAAGAGAAGCTATCTTATTTTTCCTGCACCTGTTTAATGATAATAAATGTGAAAATGTTTGGGTTTTAATCCAAGTTTTGAAACATTTACCTTTATTAACTTCTTTTATATAAATTACAAAGATTACATTAAACGAGAATTCAGCTGTAAACTCACATACAAAGAGAACTTATCTAGGTAAATTTCTATTAATAACAATTTATAACTTCTACGGATTTTAATGTTGACTGGTATGAAAATCCAAAACACTCCATGTCTTGGTTAAACTAATAGCAAGATATTTACGGTATCATAATTCAGTCCACAGGAAAGCAAATATAAATGGTATATTTACAAAAATGACCTGAAGGAAATCAGGAGGCATTTTCTAATCCTAAAATTTATCTAAAATTAATATGATCTTTTCTATCACCAAAATTAGCAATATTCTATATGTAAAGGGAAGATAAATACAGAATAAACATGCCTATTAAGAAATCTCTTAATTAGGTCACTCTTAAAAAATAATATATCTGATTCCCCTCAATATTTTAAAGAGAAATATGACTGTTTCTAGTAAAATAAAGTTGCACTTTGGATTATTACAGATTAACACACAAGGCATAATAGCATTTATGATAGTGATAATAAAATTTGTTTTTTAAAAATAGAGCAACTGATATTACACTTTTCTGCTTTTAATTATTCTGTAATGTACCCATGTTTAATGTCTAAAGATACCATTGAAAATGGCTATAGAAAAATCTGAGGTGTTAATATTTGATTACTATAGTATTTCATTGACATTCGTGAACTTAACTCTTAAAACACTAGAGTATAAAATTGGCTTACAGAACAAAATTCAGTTATAGTAATATCAAAATTAGTAATAGTTCCAGATATGGGATGTAAGTACCTTTGAGCTTCAAAATTTCTTTCATGAAAAATTATCTTTTTATTGCAAAACAGCAATTAAACACAATTACTTAAAGCTATTCAGCCATGTCTATATACCAAGCATTTCTATTAAAACATTTGTTAGAAATAATATCAAGGTGTTAATAAGTTTTTTAAATTATATAACAAATGCTGACATTTTAAAAAATCCCAAATGCTACATTTTAACATAGACAAAAAACACTATTAAAATGTTAAGCTTAATTGCGCGCACAACGAAAGTTCTAGAAAACTCCATTACTTACTGTTCACTGAGTATTACTTACAGAGATTAACAATTTTAAGATTTCATTTGTTATTTATCCTGCAGTATTTTGAAAAACCTTTTTTGCACTGTATACTTCTCAATAAGATGATCATACCTACTCTGGTCTGCTGAGAAAAACAAAAAATCAGTAAATCTTCTTTAAGATTGTGCTTGTTCCATCGTATCTTAGGTGGCAACAAGCAAGGAATTCATAATGATAAAAGCACCAATATGAGAAAAAATATTTAATGCTTGTTTCATATTGACTGTATAAAGTCATTTTGACATGCCTATACAACTGGTTGTGGCAGCTTTCAGACATGATTCCAGATCAAAAAAAAAAAAAAAAAAAAAAAAGAAAGAAAGAAATTGCTCCAGGTTCTTTAGAGAAAGCTTGCCGCTGGGAAGTTGATTTTGGCCAGGTGCCAAAATCATGTGCAAAGGGGCCTCATTACGGATTCATGGCAGCCTTCAGCACTAACAAAAAATGTGACCCAACAGGCTAAATCAGCGACTAAAATTAAAAAGTAAGAGACAAAGACAACTTACTTAATATTCCTTCCAAAGCAACATTAAACTTTTTTTGGTAATTAAACCCTTATTAGTATAATGCAGTGTTCCTCTGTCCTCAAATGATTGTACAATTACTCTTTAAAACTTGTCAATTTCCCTTCTAAATAACACTTTCTTTCTGTGGCAGTTTACAAAGATTTCGCTATATAATAAAACTCTATATCCACTGTAATCGGTTCAATAGAAGAAAACAAAATTGTAAAAATGCAGACGACAGTATTCCTTTAAGATTTAAACAAACAAACAAAAAATAAGCAAACAATCGTCAGTACATTTTGAACTTCTACAAAAGTGAACATACACCCTCTAAACTCACATTGGTTGCGATTAAGCAGTCTCACTGCCCAACTTTCCCCCAAAAAAGTAGATTTGATATCGCAGTCTTACCTAGATGTCTTCTGGCTTTTCTGCAGATCAAAAAGTTTCCTCCCTAAGCACACAGATATTCTTTCACAAACCATAAAGGCCCTTTTATGAATCCAGCACTGTAACAGGCTACCTTCCACACCACGTTAAGAGCCCAGTGTACAAGCTCTCAAGATAAAATACGTTGCTAATACACAATTAGTGGGAGAGGTTGTCTACTGGAGAATTTATCTTAACGAAAGGAGGAAAAAAAATAGAAGCTTTTTTTTTTTTTTTTTTTTTTTTTTTTTTTAAATAGCAAAAAGGGTGCGGTCAGATGTTAGGTTTTGCCTGAGAAAAGGGTTCTACACTGCACTAGTACCTAAACACTAGCAGAAGCTGCCTGGGAAGGGAGCCAATGGAAGGACTTTGTTTGACCCAGCTGCCAATCTCCCCTGAAGCCGTGCGCCAGACTAAACACTCACACTATTTTAACTCAAATCAGGCTACAGCAGCTGTTTGCTTTCCGGCTCTGAGCTCTGCACCCACCATGGCCTGTGTAGTTCACCCGCGAGCTTTGCTAGCTGCCTGGCTGAAATCTGTTCCGGGTTGGGATTTGTCATTGGGGAGCAAATATTAACCCTATTCCTCATGGTAAATCTGGACTGTTTGTTGATCAGCATTTGGATCTGGTCATTGGGGTAATTTTTGATCTTTTAAATGAAGACTGCTATTTTATATCATGGAGAAAGTTTGAGATTTGAAGGTAACAAGGATTCTTACGTTTCTTTGAAATTCTAATGTAAACTCTTCTGATGTGTTCAAATTAACACTAAAATAGCCCTTGTGTGTTCCTACAAAAACAAGGTCCCTAGCGTACACCCCTAAGAACAAAGATGGTACCCATTCACTCCAACCTAAAGCTCTTTGACTATAGCAAGATGGTTAAGTTGGCATCGCAGAGTCGGAGAGACTCACGTGGTTGCAGGAGTTAGCACTGACTCCTCAATGCTCAGGAAAGTTTCTTCAAAAGCAACACCTAGGCACACAAGAAGTTTGCTTTCCTCGTATGAAAAGGTATCAAGTGACCTAATTTACCATTCCTAAATTTCTAAGCTTATTTAGTTGTTAGACTAAGTGTAAAATTCACATTCTGAATTGTAAAACGTTATGCCCACAGGTAGTCTGAAGTTAAAAACAAACTAGAGAGAAGTTAGTCAGGGAATGTACAATTAAAGTAATAATCAAAATGATCTGATTGTAGGAGGGGGAAGAGATCCAATAATGAAGATTGATTGCACAGGAGATAGGAGCCAAACATTATGTATGTGGCAAAAATAAACCAGTAAGTCATTCAACATGTGGAAGAGAGAAAGAAGCTCAGAGGAGTGTAATAACATGGACCATAACTGAGTTATTTTTACTCCTGACCAAATTCCTTCCTATTGGACAACGATGGTGAGAGAAGCCAGCACGTTTTTCTTTAGAGATTTTAGTTTCCATTGTTGCATCAGGCAAAAGGATATCTTTTAATGTAAGGCAAATAGACAGAATTTTTGTTTTTGTTTATTAACGTAACTAATTTTGATCTAGCTATGACGGTTCACAGTGCAGTCAGAAGATGAACAAAAGTGAAATGTTCCTGAAATACACGAAAGGTGTGTCTTCAATTTTTTTTTTTTTCAGAAAGTTGTTTCCTCTGCTTTAACAGGAGAGTTTATTTTGTTTCTATTCTTGCCCCAAATGATAGGTCTGTTTTCTTATTTTAGAAACTAGAGATCTAAATTACAAAAAACTGTAATTTTATAATAAAATGTTATTTCCTCAGATAGGAAGTAGCAAAGATGCCTATAGAGAGGCTGAACTATTAGGATTTATAGATGCACAAAAACTGAAAGGCCCAATTAATTAAAAATGCATGTCATGATAATATTGCATAGCAAATAGGGCTAGTATCCTTATTTTGAAAGTGATCTATATGTAAAATCAAAAGATTCCCACTGGATCTGGCTTCATATATAGCAGTGTACAGTTTGATGCTCAGAATTCTTATGGAATCTCATCAAATGCTGGGAAATGATTTCTTTTGTGCCCCCCTTTTTTTCCAATGTAAGAAAATATTCAACTTGTTTCTCTGAATGGTCTATTACAATCTACAAATCACCCACCATCATATTGCTATATATATCTGCAGCAGCTATAGACTGGCAGTCCTACAGCAACATTTGTTGATCTCAGTAATCACTTCCTTACACTTCTTTTCTGTCTTTTCGTTAGACATCTCGTGCACAATAGCAGTTCATTCCTATCATGACTGTCACAGGCTGAACTGTCTCCCCACCAATTCAGATGCTGAAGTCCTTACTCCCAGCACCTCAAAATCTGACCGTATGTGGAGTTAGTGTCTTTAAAGAGGTAGATAAGTTAAAGGAGATCATTAGGATGGGCCAGATTCCAATGACTGGTGTCCTTATAAGAAGAGGAGGTTAAGACACAAAAACACAGAGAAGACCATGTGAAGACATGGGGAAAAGATATCCATTTGCAAAGCAAAGGATGAGGCTCAGAAAAACCAACCCTGCCAACACCTTGAGCTCAGACTTCTTGCCTCCAGAATCAGGAAAAAATAAATTCCTATTGTTTAATCCCTTCGGTCTATAGTTATTATTTGTCAAAAACTAATACAATGCCTAAGTTAAAAGGAGTGAAAAATTGTCGTATCTACGACTGGAATACAATTCATTTCTATACTCAAGTGTTTATATACTCAAGTGTTTGATTTTGTCCAAGACAGCATGGAATGTACAAAGGAATTGTAATTCATTCACATTTTCCAGAAAAGAGGAAAAACTGTGTGTACACCAGAGTTTTATATAAAAGGAATAACAAGGTGCTGAAAATGAAGGAATATAAAATGTAGTTGCCACTTTTCCATGATACTTATTTTCATATTTTGAACAGAAAAACTGTGCTTATCTCATTTTGTAAATAATAAAATAGTATGTGCACAATTAATACATACAGACTTTAAAAGTAATTGTGGAATAAATACTAACTTTATTAAGTAATTGTGCCTAACTTTTCCTTTGGGATAATCGAAAATTGTATGTGCAACTTTTGGTTTTGAAAGACAGTTCTGACACATGGACAACTCACATTCAAGTTCTGATGCTAGATAAAAACTTCATATCAAGAGTTGGAAGCAAAAAAGCTAGTCTTTGTAAGTGGAGAGTGCCAATAACCTATGCAAAGGGAAGAGACCCTAAAGGAAAAAGGAAAAGAAAAGTGGCCTTATGATAAAGTCTGTCTAAAAGTAAATGAAGTAAGACTGAAGGTGTCAAAGATAAAAGAAGTTACAAGCTTAATCAAATATCTCCCCCCAAAAATCGTCTTTGCCCATAAGCAAAGCAACAAACACTCCACTCACACGGTTGGAAGATGCAAGGTAGCTATGGAAATACATTGGAGTAGGAATACTTTGCTGCTTGTGGTGGGCAGGATTTTAAAATGGCCCCAAGATTTTCACTCCTGTATACTTTGACTTCCCTAGTAGGTGGGGTAGAACCTGTGAATATGGTAAGATAGTTGCTTTGTTGTTAAGAGTCAATGATATTTCCATCTAAAATTAGTAGAGTGAGAAAGAAGAAAAGAAGCCAATTGTACATTAATCCACCTGCCCAGAAGAGGTAAGGAATAGGTGACTGAAATTACCATTGTGACAAGATACCATTTTACCTAGCCACAATTCCCACCCGATGCCACCTGAACGTGAGTACTCATCTATTCACCCTTTGGCTCACCCGGTCCTATCGAAAATTCTGTTTAATGCTGACCCTGTGTGGGGCATTGGGCTGTCATGTGGTATAAAAAACACAGCCTTTGATCTCATGATGATAGTCTAGGAAGCAAACTGAAAGCAAAACAACCAGTTCTAAAGAAAATGGCACTGTGTTGAGCACATTAAAATGCTGAGGTGGTAATGTCCAGTGGTTTCGTGATAGAATATTACAACAATATTAGTAATTATCACATATTCAAATAATTACAATAAACAAATTATGGAGAAAGGAGCTATTATGAAAAATGCCATTTTTTGTCATCCTACAGCTATTATGATATCATTGTCTTAAAACAACTAAATATAATACTGGTTGTGTGAAACTACAATTGTTAGTCTCTTTTATCTTTTTATGAAAATGTTTCCCCTCTACTTCTCATGCTAGTTGAGACCAAAAGGACTATTTATCTCTCGAAATTCTGACGTTTTAAAACAAAATCCGAGACATAATCTTTCTGCACAAAACCCCATTGTTACTCCAAAGTAAATTGCAAACCATGCTACAATGGCTTTCACTTTAAGCAAGATATGTTAATAATGACATGGTGTTTTGAACACCTATTTCTTAATGAGAATAACCATCATACATTGAGAAACAATTTCAAGTAAAGTTAAATTAAGTTGAATGTGATCATGAAACAACTCAAACTATTATAAAGAAAATAAGCTTAAATGATTAAGTAAATATTCTGCACAAAGGTCATATGGAAATAATTTTTAAAAAATAATATGACATGTAATTGTCAAAATGGAATTGTTTTTAATTTAGCAAACAGATGCACACAGACATGTGCAAACAAACAAAAATATGGTGCATTGAAGTAATGGAGGGAAGATATCTATTCTTATTAATTTGACCAAAATTTCAAAAATGATTTTGCATTCCAGTATAATTTTTTAAACCATTACTAGCTTCATTCCATTTCCTAAGCCTATAAATCTGCTTTTTGAGGGCATCTCTAGAGGCACTTTTATATTTTATCAAATGTACTTTTTCGTTTCAGAAAGATTAAAAATAATCTAAACACACACGGAGAAATTGATGACATGAATAGCCATATATCTAAGACAAGTTGAGATAATAATTCATAATCTTTCCCCAAAGAAACCATTGGACCCAAATGATTTCACAGGTGAGTTCTACAAATATTTAAGGAAGAACCCGTATCAGTTTCCCACAGTCCCCTCCAAACATAAAAGCAGAGGAACACTTTCTAACTCATGGAATGAGGCCAGCATTACTCCTAATGCCAAAATTAAATAAATATATTACAAGAAAGGAAATTTGTACACCCTTATCTTTCATGGAGGTAGACATAAAATCCTTAATAAAACATTAGCCAGTATAATTCAGCAATGTATTGAAATAATTATACCTGAAGATCAAGTGGTATTTATTTCATATATACGAGGCTGGTTTAATATTTGAAAGTCAAAACAAAATATGATCATATCAATTGACACAGAAGATACAACATTTCACAAAATCCAACACCCAAGCAAGGATAAAAACTCTTAGCAAACTAAAAATAGATGAGAACGTCTTCAGATTGATGAAGAACATCTACAAAATAGCTACTAGCATCATAGTTAACAGTGAGAAACTAGACACTTTCCCCTAGTGCAGAGAAAAGACAAAGATGTTCCCCATCACTACTCCTATTCAGCATCATACTGGCAGTCCTAGCTGATGAAATAAGACAAGAAAAGGAAATTAAAATATAAATATTGGAAAGGAATATATAAAACTGTCTAGTCACACCTGAAATAGCTATATAGAAAATCCCAAAGAAATTACAAAAAATAAAGCAGATTTGGCAAGGTTTTAGGACACAAGCTTAATACACAACAGTGAAATGCTTTCCCCTTTGCCAGAAACAAATGCTTGAACTTTGAAATTTTAAAAATATTATTTATAATAGAATCTAAACATTATGTACTTAGGTATAAATGTAACAGAATATGTATGGCATGTATATGTGCAAAACTACAAAACACTGATAAAAAAGTTAAAGAAGATCTAAATAAATCTGTGTTCTTGTTCTGTCAGCTGAGAGGGTCTAGAAGCAATGACAGCACAGTGGAAGTGCGCCTACCTAGAAACCAGATGTTAGTTTCTAATACCATTCTCCAATCAAAGATACTAAGACTCCTTAGAGAAATGCTTGATTCTAGGACTTGACAAGAAAGATATAAGATGAACCTGGAGCATAGTGCCAAAAAGAAAGTAAAGTGCTAAAAAATAAAATAAAAATAAACAATGGTGGGATATTAAAAAAAGGCATATACGTGACAACTGAAAGAAGTCCCAATGACTAATGCTGAAACAATTTAAACAACAAATAAAGTAGTATTGGATCATAACCCAAGTACAAAATAAATATCCATGAATCCACACTGATGTAAGTAAATGATTAGATAAATAAACAATACACATATAGAGCATAAACAGATATTCCATGCAGAAAATGGTATATGTATGTGCGTGTGTATATGTGTGTGTGTGTGTATATATGTGTGTGTGTGTGTGTATATATGTGTGTATATATATATACTTTTTTTTTTTTTTAAATGGAGTTTCTCTCTCGCTGCCCAGGCTTGAGTGCAATGGCGCAATCTCTGCTCACTGCAACCTCTGCCTTCCAGGTTCAAGTGATTCTCCTGCCTCAGCCTTTCAAGTAGCTGGGAAGCTGGGTTTACAGGCATGTACCACCATGTTGACTAATTTTTGTATTTTCAGTATTTTCAGTGTTTCACCGTGTTGGTAAGACTGGTCTTGAACTCCTGACCTCAAGTGATCCACCCACCTATCTCTCCCAAAGTGTTGGGATTACAGGCGTGAGCCACCACACCCGGCACTACACACACACACAATACACACACACACACACATATATATATATTCTTAAAGAGGTAGAACATAATTTTTCACTCATTCGTTAACTGGGGGCTGAGCGTAGTGACCTCTTTTCAAAAAGCACGATGTTGAAAGAGAGAGAAAGAAAATAATCGGCTTTACAGTGGGGAAATCTGATTAACACTTCCACAAGCTAGCTGGTCAACGTCAGCATCAATAATGATAAGTTATTTTGATAGTATTCATCTTTGATAATAGATGATGAGAATGGCAATTTATCTTTGTGGTCTTCCTCTCAAAATGCATGACTCCAGTCTAAGCATAAGATAAATATCAGATAAATTCCATTTGAGGAATGTTATACAGAATAAGTGATCAGTTAGCCTCAAAATTATAAAGGTCATTAGAAGTAAGAAATGTCTGTGAAACTGTCACAACCAAAAATAGACTAAGGTGATATGACTACTAAATGGAATGTGGTACCCCCACCTGTCATCCCGGAACAGAAAAAGGGTGTTGGGGAAACACTGAGGAAATTTAAATGGAGTATAGACTTTGGTTTGTTACCATGTATCAATTATGTTTCATTAATTGTGATAAATATATCACACTAATATGATAAATTTGAGAAACTGAGTGTGGGGAGCTCTCTGTATTTTTAATAATTTTGTAAATATAAAATTGTACTAAAATTAAAAGTTAATTAAAAGATACATGAGCAAAATGTTTTAATCAGAAAAAAATGATTAAACACTTCATGCATATGTTACAGAAATATTTTCTCAAGTATGGAAGTAATGTCCAAAAAGCAATTTATGAGAAATATGCATTAAATAGTAAAACTACTCCCTTAGTTTCCATGACATTGTTTCTCCTGTTTCATTCTTCTCTTATATCTGATTTTCCTTTCAATTCTTTTAAATCTCATTGACTCTTACATATAGGCTGTTTGATGACCTCCAAATCTTCAGCACATGCACCAGTATAGTGCTCTGACTTTATTTCTAAATGTCCACAGGCACCCACCTCCATTCATAAAACCAAAGTCTGTTTTTTCCTACTAATCTTCCCTTACTGTGTTTAACAGCCAATCATTCTCTGTGCATAACGAGTCAGAAGAGATCCTAAGACACCTCCACACTTTCTCAATAAAACACTGGGACAAGTGAAGAAATGCAGAACACAAATATGTCATCAAAAAGTTCCTGACTGAAGAAAAAAACAACTCAAATTAACTTTTTGATTAAAACTTGAAAATAGTAATAACATGTATTAAAATGCAAAGTAGGTCTCTCAAGAAAAGATCATTGAAGGCCAACAGAATCCCATTTCCATCTGGCCAGATCATTCTCCGCAATATTCCACACACCATAAACATATTAAATTGTAAATTTATAACCTTCAGAAGAAGTCTGAAATACTCAATAGTGGGAACAAAAAGCCCATTGCAGTTCTGAAGTGTCGAGTCTGTCTTTACGAGTCCCATGTGAATCATAGTATATGGAATGTTGATGAGGTTTTAGAGTTAAAATCTTAAGTCCGTTAAAAAACCTAATTATTACATTAGCCTTTTGGAGCAAAGGTCTAAAATACAATGAATTTTGGTTTACAAGGAAAACTAGTATGATAAAAAAACTGAACAGAAACACAAGGATAAACCCACAACTTTCAGTGGTCCTTTTGAAGAAAGCGATACCTCTAATCTTACAAATATCACTGTGATTAAATGTAAAGACAGCAGATATCAAAAATGAGTACTGCCATGAGGGACTTCAGCCAAAGTGTAAAGTATGCTGTTTGTCTTGGAAATGTCCCATTTCTTAGCAAATTCTCTCAATCTTTGCCCAGGCATCCAGTACCCTCATGCTTCCCTCTGGCTATCCCAGGCTCTCCTAACTCACTGAACACCCACATTCCCACTTCCTCGCCAGCAAGAGCCTTGTGCTTTCAAACCAAACTTCCTGTCAGTTCCACTTTTCAATCAAAGCTCCAATTTCCTCAGGGTGGCTGATTTGGCAGTCACCAAGCAAAACCCTAATCTGATAATCTGATTAAATTAATTCAAAGTAAGTTGTAAATGGCTAATAGCCTAAATTTCTGAGAGAAGCTGAATATTTGACAATCTAATTTGTAGAATATACAAAGGAGATGTATTGAATTGGAAACCTGAGTGCCCTCTGTTAATACTCAAATCTCTTCCATTACTTCTTTCTTTTCTTTTCTTTTCTTCTCTTCCTTTCTTTTCTTTCCTTCTTTCCTTCCCTCCTCCCTCCCTCTTTCCCTTTCTTTTTCCTTCCTTTCTCCCTTCTTTCCCTCCTCCCTTCCTTCCTTCCTTCCTTTGTTTCTTTTTCTTTCTGCCTTTCTTTTTTCCTTTTCTTTCCTTTATCTCCTCCCTCCCTTCCTCCTTTTTTTCTTTCTTCCTTCTTTCCTTTCCTTCCCTCCCTCCTTTTTTTCTTTCCCTCCAGTTTTTCTAGACTCTCAAAATTCTCCTTTGCTAGTCACTTTTTAAAATCTGTAACAAGAAAAAAAAAATTGACTAATATTTAGGTTTATCTTTCCTATTTCTTGTAATAATCTGTCACCAACTTAAAATGTGAACAGTGCATTTGGAAGTATCACAATGAGCTACTACTTTTTTTTTTTTTTAATTCAAACACGTAACCTGCCACAAATAGCAACTATTGATTTGCCTGTCTTTCCTAGAAATGTTGGCCATTCTTTGTAAGTAATTACTGCTATTTGCATCAGGTCATCAATGCAAATCACAGCAATATATATCATATATTCATTTTTACTAATTATTCCAACATATTTGTTAATAATACATAATACCATGACTTATGTCTTTCTATGAAATAATCAGAATAGTCTATCTTTATTACATATTTTTCTGTGCCAGGTGCTGCTCTAAGTACTTTGACTGAAATAATTCATTTCATCCTCAAAATGAAATTATAAATTGGTAATTTTTATATACTTTCTTTTAACATATTTGGAAACTAAGATTTGGAGAAGCTAAGAAACTTGCCATAAATTACACAACAGCTAAATTGTATTTAAAACCCACCGCATGAGTCTATAAAAAATGTGTACTGTCTACTCCTCCAGGAATATATATGTATGCGTGCTAAAATAAGTTATATATGAGTATTGAAACTATCAGAAGCTCAGCCTCAGTTGAAGGTGTGAAATCAGAAAGTGGGAGTTAGACTAATGTTAAAAGATGAGCTTGCATAGAAAACATTATTAGGGTTTCTTGGATACACCTGGAACAAGGTGAATGGGATATGATAGCCAGGAGGATCAATAAGAAGTAGTGTTACTTCCTGTTACTTCCAGGTCATTTCATCTAAGGAGTAGGTGAGAGTAGAGGTACAGACTTCACAGTCAGGCTTTACCAGGCTTGTGAATGACAGTCCTGGTGGCAAAATGGTGAACTAAACTGACTAGATAAGGGTGACGGGAAGTAATGTCCCCAGAAATCCTAACAGCAAGTGAAAGAGAAAATCAGTCAATCTAATCACTGAGAAATAGGAAGAGAAAAATATAACAGACATCCTTATCAGAAAAAAAAACTTTTATGTGATCCAATAATATAGTCTAATAATATAATATAATGTTATTTCATTTATTTATATTGAATACATTAGGAACTTCCAATAGACATTGTTAAGCAGAATACTACCAACTAACAGACTATGCAAAGGAAACATTTGAATACTTGTTCAATAAATACCATAGCGAACTGTGTGAAAAGGTAATACCTTCTTGAGGTTTAAAAAATCTAGTCATACAGAAGCATACAAAGCATAAAATAAAGATACCTTCCTTTCCAAAATGATAGTATTTTGTTCCCCTGATGTAACTACTAGACTGAGTGTGTTTTCAGGAAATATGCATTGTATGAAAAATACACAATCACTTGTACTTTTTATTTTGTAACTTTTATTTATTTGTTTATTTTTGAGACAGAGGTCTTGCCCTGTCGACCAGGCTGGAGTGAAGTGGTGCGATCTTGGCTAACTGCAACCTCCACCTCCCGGGTTCAAGTAATTAGAGACAGCACTTCACCATGTTGGCCAGGCTGGCCTTGAACTCCTGATCTCAAGTGATCTGCCCATCTTGGCCCCCCAAAGTGTTAGGATTACAGGCGTGGGCCACCGCGCCTACACTATTTTTATTGTTTAGAAATTTATTTATTTATTTAGTAAAGACAATGGTCTCACTATATTTCTCAGGCTGGTCTCAAACTCCTGGCCTCAAGCTATCCTCCTGTCTTGGCCTCTCAAAGAGCTAGGATTACAGCCTTGAGCCACCATGCCTGGTCCTCGCTTGTAAAACAGATTAAATTATATTCCATATAGGTGACTTTAATTTGATTGATATTGTTGGCCTTATAAGAAAGGAAATCTTACTGCATATATTGTATTGTAACCTTGATTTACTTACATTCTTAATATGATATGTGTGTGTGTATAAATCTTTTGTAATTAGGGACCTAAGTTCTTCCTCATTATCACTCGTGTTTAATATTCTAAAAATTCAAGCTGTATTTGGTGTGATTAATCATGGGAATATTTTATATTTGTTCTCTATTATCTGGCAAAAATAAGATACCAAGGACTTAAAAAAAAATTCTTTATCCAATTAGTTGTCTTATATTTCACATTACTGTACATTTGGGGGTGAAGGCAAAAAAGCAGATCTAAAGCCAAATGGCAGAGTTTAAAATACCCTGCAGACCATAGTTAAGTATGTAAAAGTTTAATAAACTTAAATTTCCAGTTACTCTGGCCAACAGTTTATGTTCAAGAAATATTAACTGACCATCTTAAAAGTAAATCCTAGATGTTGGGGTAGGTGGTTAGGCAAGGCATTCCTCCGAGAATTATAAGGAAAAATGAAACTTGCTGAAGAAGTCAGAGTGAATAGGGTCATCCATGCAACAGCAGCTATATTTTCATCTCTTTCCACTTATCCCCCTTGGCACTAAAGAAATTCAGTACAGAGAACTGTTGCAGCTGGGGAGAAGAGACAAGCATCTGGTTAAGAAATAACCCCATGGCTCAGGACAACTTTGGCCTTCTGTGTTGATCTTATTAAGTTTCAACTCTTTTTTCTGGAAAAGAAATTCACTAAGAGAAGAAAAAATATTACAATACTTCTGGCACCATGAGTAAAGCTAATGGGCTTCAGACGTCTTTTAGCTGGGGAACATATTTACTATCAAATAAAGACATGAGCTAGCATGGGAAGCATTCTTGGGCTGTCAGAAAGTAGTATAAGCTCCTTGTGATATTGTGATTCTTAATAACATATACAACTAACCCTTGAAGAACACAGCCTTGAACTGTGAAGGCTCACTGTTATGCGGATTTTTTTCAATAGATATATTCGAATTTTTTTTGAAATTTGTGACAATTTGAAAAAACTCACAATGTAGCATAGAAATTTTGGAAAAATTAAGAAAAGGTTAGATATGTCATGAAATGCATAAAATATATGTAAATACTGCTCTCTTTTATTGTTTATTACTATAAAACATATACAAAGCTATAATAAAAAGTTAAAATTTACCAAACTGTACAAACACACTTACAAAGATATTTGCAGTCCAGATAAATGTAAACAAAAATAAAGATGCTGTATTATATAATAACTGCATAAAATTAACAGTCATATATGCTGTACTATTTTAATAATTTTATAGCCATCTTTTGTTGCCAATTCATGTTGAAAGTATCAAGCATGCATTTGAAGTGCCATGTGAAGCTAATCATCTTCAAGTGATCAGTTCTTTTCTCCAGTAAAATATGTGACATAGTAAACAGTGATCTCTTGCAGTTTTTATGTATTTTTCATGTTAGTGCAATATTGTAAACCTTGCATAACAGCATGGGTCCATATGAAGTGCTATCAGTGTTACTGAAAGTGCTCCCAAGAAACAGAGAGAAGTCACCACATTACAAGAAAAAGTTGAATTGTTTGATACATATCATAGATTGAGGTCTGCAGTTGCAGTTGCCCAGCATTTCAAGATAAATGAATCCAGCTTAACAACCATTGCAAAAAAGGAAAAAGAAATTCATGAAGCTGTAGCTGCAATTACACCAGCCCTTTCTGCGAAATACCTTTTTATATTGTACGGTGTGGTTTTAAGATTGCTGTGAGAAAGACATACTTATAGACACTAATATGATTTGAGAAAAAATGAAATCATTATTTGGCAACTTAAAGCAAAAGGAAGATGAAGGAGGTAAAACTAGAAATTTAATACCAGCAAAGGATGGCTTGATAATTTCACAATGAGATGTTGCTTGAAATTGTCAAGATAACAGAAAAAGACTGGATGCCGTGGCTCACGTCTGTAATCCCAGCACTTTGGGACGCCAAGACAGGCAGATTACCTGAGGTCAGGAGGTCAAGACCAGCCTGGCCAACATGGTAAAACCCCATCTCTACTAAAAATACAAAAATTAGCCAGGCGTGGGGGTACATGCCTGTAGTCCCAGCTACTCAAGAGGCTGAGGCAGGAGAATTGCCTGAACCCGGAAGGCAGAGGTTGCAGTGAGCCAAGATCATGCCACTGCACTCCAGCCCAGGTGACAGAGTCCATGCCAAAAGAAAAAAAGAAAAAATAACAGAAGAATAAGCAGCTTCTGCTGACCAAGAAACAGTAAATGAGTTTCCAGACACCACTAAGAAAATCATTGAGGAGAAAGGTTTTCTGCCTAAATTGGTTTTTAATGCAGACAAAAGTGCCCAATTGTCAGGTAAAAAAAAGTCACAAAGGACTTTTTTTTTTTTTTTTTTTTTAGTAAGGAAAAGAAGCAAGCAAGCACCAGAATTTAAGGCAGGAAGGCATAGGCCAACTCTACTGTTTTGTGCAAACACAGTCTGGCTTATGATTAGGACTGCCCTTGTCCGTAAAGCTGCTAACCCTCAAGCCTTGAGGGTAAAAGACGAACACCAGCTGCTAGTCTTTTGGTTGTACAACAAGAACGCCTGGACAACAAGAACTCTTTCACTTTTTCTGGATTAGTTCCATCAGTGCTTTGACCCTGAATCAGAAATTACCTTGCCAGTAAGTTGCCTTTAAAGTTCTTACGATATTGGGCAATGCCACCAGCCACCCAGAATCCCATGAGTTCAACACTGATGGCGTAGAAGTGGCCTACCTGCCCCCAAACATAACATCTCGAATTGAGCCTCTAGACAAGGGAGTCATAAGCAACTTTAAGCTCATTATGCATGGTAAATTATGGAAAGAATTGTCAGTTCTATGGAAGAGAACCCCAGTAGAACATCATGAAAGTCTGGAAGAATTACACCATTGAAGATGCCATTGTTGCTACAGAAAAAGCTGTGAAAGTCATCAAGCCTACAACAATAAATTCCTACTAGAAAAACTGTGTCCAGATGTTGTGCATGACCTTACAGGACTTACAACAGAGACAATCCAATAAATCATGAAAGAGATAATGGATATGGCAAAAATGTGTTGGAGGAGGGTTCAAGATATGAATCTTGGAGAATCTTGGAGTTAACAGACAGCACACAAGAGGAATTGATGGAAGGAAACTTGATGGAGGTAAGTGGTTCTAAACCAGTACCAGGTGATGAGGAAGAAGATGTAGAAGTAATGCCAGAAAACAAACTGACATTAGACAATTTGGCAGAGGGGTTTCGATTATTCTAGACTCATTTTGACTTATTTTATGACATAAATTATTTTGTGATATGGGCACAAAAATTAAAGAAAATGGTGGAAGAGTTGTTGCCATATAGAAACATTTTTAGAGAAATTAAAAAACAATTAAACATAAGTTAGGAGGTATTTTCATAACCTAAGTGTACCTGCCTCTCTTGCCTCCCTTTTTACCTCCTCCACCTCTTCTACCTCTGTCAACTGAGATAGCAGGACCAACCCCTTTTCTTCCTCCCCCTCCTCAGCCTACTCAATGTGAAGATGAGGAAGATGAAGAGCTTTATGATGATCCTCTTCCACTTAATAAATAGTAGATATACTTTTTCTTCTTTATAGTTTTCATAATAACATTTTTCTCTCTAGCTTACTTTATTGTGAGAATACAGTATATAATGCATATACATAAAATATGTGTTAATTGACTGCTTATGTTAGCAGTAAGGCTTCTAGTCAACAGTAGGCTATTAATTAAGCTTTTGGGGGGTCAACATTTCTAAGCGGATTTTTTACTGTACCACCCCTAGCCCCTGCATTGTTCCATGGTCACTTATATATATATTTGATCTTCTTCCTTGTTTCCTGATATATAGCTCTTATAACTTTTGGAATCTCTAGAGTCATAGGAGCATCTAGTATGCAAATAAGATGATCAGGGGGCTGGTCACAGGACAAACCAAGGCATGATTAGAGGGTTTGGACTTTTTGCCCACCCCTACAGCTTTAGGGGAGAGAATAATGGCTGGAGGTTAAGCTGATCACTAATGGCAGATAATTCCATCAATCGTGACTATATAATGAGGCTTCCATGAAACATGAAAACCTAGAAGGACTGGGTTCAGAGCTTCCAGATAGCTGAACAAGTGGAGGTTCCTGAGGGGGTGACACACCTAAAGAGGGCATGGAAGCTTTGCACCAGTTTTTTTTTTTTTTTTTTTTTGTGGTTGTTGTTTTTTTGTTTTGTTTTGAGAGAGAGTCTCACTCCAAGTTGGAGTGCAGTAGCATGATCTCAGCTCATTGCAACCTCTGACTCCCAGGTTGAAGCAATTTTTGTGCCTCAGTCTCCCAAATAGCTGGGATTACAAGTGTGGCCATGCCCAGCCTGCACCTGTTCTTCAGTGCCCTCCCCTCTGCATCTCTTCCATTTGTCTGATCACTGATATGTAACCTTGGTAATATTCTTTATAATAAACCAGTAAACGTAAGCATTTCCTTGACTTCTATGAGCTGCTCTAGCAAATTAAACTTAAAGAGAAGATCAGCTGGGTGTGATGGCTCACACCTGTAATCCCAGCACTTTGGGAGGCCAAGGCAGGCGGATCACCTGAGGTCAGGAGTTTGAGACCAGCCTGGCCAACATGTTGAAATCCCATCTCTACTAAAAATACAAAAATTAGCCAGGAGTGGTGGTGTATGCCTGTAACCCCAGCTACTCAGGAGGTTGAGGCAGGAGAATAGCTTGAACCCAGGAGGTAGAGGTTGCAGTGAGCCAAGACTGTGAATTGTACTCCAGCCTAAGTGACAACAGCGAAACTCTGTCTCAAAAAAAAAACAATGACCGGGCACGCTGGCTCACGCCTGTAATCTCAGCACTTTGGGAGTCCTAGGCAGGCGGATTATAAGGTAAGGAGTTGGAGACCAGCCTGGCCAACATGGTGAAATTCTGTCTCTACTTAAAAAAAAAAAAAATTAGCCAGGCATGGTGGCGGGCACGTGTAATCCCAGTTACTTGGGAGGCTGAGGCAGTAGAATCTCTTGAAACCAGAAGGCAGGGGTTGCAGTGAGCCGAGATCATGCCACTGCATTCCAGCCTGGGCAAAAGAGCGAAACTCCATCTCAAAAAAAAAAGTAAAAAAGAAGACCGTGGGAACTCTGATTTATAGACAGTTGGTCAGCAGTATGGGTTCTACTACTTGTGACTGGTAGCTGAAGTAGTGTGTGGGGGCAGTAAGAGGACTGGGCCCTCAACCTGTGGGACCAGAAACTATATTGAGGTTGATAGAGTCAGAGTTGAATAGAATTAGAGGACACCCAGCTGGTGTCCACTGCAGAATTAATTGCTGGAAAATTGCTTAGTGTGTGTGGGGAAAAAAATCCACACACATTTGGTCACAGAAGTGTTCTGTGTTGTGAGAGTATTGCAGGAGAATCTGAGTTTGTTTTCTTCTATATCCTTACACTCTTCTTTTCCCCCACAAAAGAAATTGTCAAAATATCTAGAGTATTTCTTTATAACTAGCATATCTAACGAAAAAGAAAAATATTGGTGATCAGTTGGTGTAGACATGGGCTGGAGAATCTTTGTTAATAGAGTTTGATGAAGATAAAATATGCTGCAGTAATACTAAAGAATAAGTATCTTCATGAGTATAAACAGAGGTAGGAGGCAATGCATTGGCTTTAGCAGGGAGAGACCTATTACGTAGGAGACAAAGCAAATAATTTCCAGGTAAGTAAAGAAAAATTATGATTGGGTCAGAACTGGTTTTTCTATTTATAATTTTGATAAAAAGCAACCAACAAACAAACAAACAAACAAAAAATAATCTGGAGATAATAGAGATCAATATTCAGATAACAAAGCCAGTATCATGGGAATACTTATAAAATAATAGATATCTTTAAAAAATAGACATTTAGCCACAGGTTAACTAAGAGCCTATTTTAGGAGTTTGTAAAATGACTACAGAACAAACATGAATAAAATTTTATGTTTTTTTATTTGCAAAAATAACTATGCAAATTTGTTTTAGGTTTCAGAGAATGACAAAAGGGAAAGTAGGAACCAAACTCTTTTGAAATGTTTTTATTTCTCTAAAAAAATCATTAAAATGAATCAGAAGCACACAAATTTTACAGTCGACACAATCTGGAGTATTCATGATAATAAAATACAAACAAACTCCACAATTCTTTCAGAATCTTCATTTTAATCACATCTATTCTAAATTTGTAAAACCATTTTAGACAACTTTTTCTGTCATCACTATCGTTGAACAATTAATAAAAACCCACTGATGGTCTCCACAGGAAAAAAAATATATAAACACAGTGTATTGCATATAATTTCAGAGTGATTACTTATTGTTTTGTATAAAACTTACTCTTTGATCCAAATTTAAGGGCTTCTAGTGTAGAAGAATGTTTCTAACTAAATAAAGTAGGACCTACAAATGGTTTTTGAAATTTGACTACTACAGAAAAAAAGGTAGTTTGTGCCTGGATGACACTGTAAACACTCAGCCTTTTCCTGGGCCCTTGATGCGGGGGCATGGTAGTGGGAGGGGTGGAGCACACAGCTAGTAATGTGTCTGTATTCATGTGCCAGAAATGACTCTGGAACTCTCTGCTCTTATTTTTTCTTTACTCTCTCAACTCTCTTACTACTCATTCTCTGGGAGGCCCTGAATAGCGCAAGAAGTAAAAAGGAGACTTATCTAATAAATATATTCCTAATATACTCACTGTAGTAAACACAGCAAGAAAAGAAAATAACCCAACACGTTAAAGATTCTTACAAACTACATAAAACTAACTTACTTTTGTAAACAAATGAAAAGCCCTGTAAATATCAGGATATATTTATTTAACTGTTGCAGATGTGTGTTGAATAGTCTGAATAACCTAAAGTAATAGCCACATTTTAAGACACTGTAAATCCCTGGCTTGCTATTAAAACCAATATTATAATCCTAAATGTCATCTTAAGAAACTCCATGGTTGTACTATCACAAATATGTATGTTCTAATTGTCAGGCCTCAGAGCCCAAGCTAAGCCATCATATCCCCTCTGAACTGCACGTATACATCCGGATGGCCTGAAGCAACTAAAGATCCACAAAAGAAGTGAAAATAGCCAGGCCCTGCCTTAACTGATGACATTCCACCATGGTGACCTGTTCCTGCCCCACCCTAACTGATCAGCTGACCTTATGACAATACACCCTCCAGCCCCTGCCTTAATGGACTTTGTGATATTCCCCTGCCCTTAAGAAGGTACTTTGTAATATTCTCCCCGCCCTTGAGAATGTACTTTGTAAGATCCACCCCCTGCCCACAAAAAATTGCTCCTAACTCCACCGCCTATCCCAAACGTGTAAGAACTAATGACAATCCCACCACCCTTTGCTGACTCTCTTTTCGGACTCAGCCCACCTGCGCCCAGGTGATTAAAAAGCTTTATTGCTCACACAAAGCCTGTTTGGTGGTCTCTTCACACGGACGTGCGTGACACTAATCACACAAGCAAACTTAATTTTCCCTAATTAAAAATTTGAGTAAAATCAGCCATGAGAGATAGCCAAGTATCTTTTACACCAAGTTTATCAAAATAAGCTTTTAGGAGTGGAACAATTTTGATCAACTGTTTTAATATTTCAGAACTGCTTGCAACGGCGGCTACCATAAGTATGCATTTTTTTATGCATGCAACTTACAAGTGATAACTACCCAATGGAGCACTACAAATGTGGTCACATGGGTCTATTTTTCAAGTCACTTACCATATTGTGTGTTCCATTCTCTTCTTGTTCAAATCTTGACATTGAGAGTTCTCTTCATCTCAGCAAGAGCTCCTGAAAAGTATTTTTAGATTATAAACATTGCATTTGTGCATATAAATACATTTCCCCTAAATAATGATCAATATCTTTTAGATATTTTCAATATTTATTAAGAGATACAGGCCCAGAAACAATCAGCAACTTAGTAGATTATCTCTAAGCACACTTGATTTTTATTGAATGCTGTCAAGGCACCAAAATGTATGTATTCACCTTTAAAAAGGGTTAAATTTGTATTTAGTCTTTCATTCTCAGGGCTAACAGCTGGGTATTACTGTTGTTTTTGTTGTTGTTGCTTTAAGCAACTATCTGAGGTGTTAAGAGGTCCTAATTAAGTAAATTAAACAAACATAGCATTAAGTTTCAAAATCGAAGTGTTAGGACAGATACCTGTTTGATCTGCAGATAACTAATGAGAGCAACAGTACATCACAAACACATTTGATGTTATTCCTGCCACAGCATATTTGGTTTGATAAAAAATATCTCACTCAAGTAACTACCCAGTATATTGCCCTGAGAGACCGAGAGGGAATTAACGATTTCATTCTAGTTTTTCCTGCCCATGTTTTGCAAATAAATGAATACATGGATGGATGGGTTTTTGAAATGCCAGTGATCTGTGTTACAGTGTAGCATTATCATTCCTGGCAGGAGCACTGTTGTTTGCAGGGTTGAATCACAAAACACAACACAACACAACAACAACAAACCAGGGATGAGTCATTTCAGGCCAATTCACAAATCATTATAGAAATAAGGTAATGACCGGCCGGGCGCAGTGGCTCACGCCTGTAATCCCAGCACTTTGGGAGGCCGAGGTGGGTGGATCACAAGGTCAGAAGATCGAGACCATCCTGTCTAACACAGAGAAACCCCGTCTCTACTGAAAATACAAAAAATGAGCCAGGCTTGGTGGCGGCGCCTGTAGTCCCAGCTACTCGGGAGGCTGAGGCAGGAGAATGGTGGGAACCCGGGAGGCGGAGCTTGCAGTGAGCCGAGATGGCGCCACTGCACTCCGGCCTGGGAGACAGAAGGTAATGACCGAATGACTGATTTACGAGTTCCACAAAGATCACTTGAGAGACTTATGTTTCGATGAGGAAAACAACACAGACATGTCTACAACTAATGATGAAACATGATGCAATGAAGTTAATTACGTGAGGGTTCTTTCATTCTTTCTGAACAGGGTAGTCATCACTGAGATAGAACTCAAGCTTTACCTACATGAAAAGTTATCACGTTCAAACATAAAGTGAGAGAGGGAGAGAATAATCCAGATTAAAAGAATAATATGGGTTAGAAGGCAGAGGACAAGTGGGATGGGAGAACCTAAACACTGAATTTAACTTCGGCCCAAATCAGGGAGTGAGAGTAGGATAAATAAATTGATGTTTATAAGGGGAATTAATAATCTCAGTTTAGTGCCTGTTGAATCTGTAGTGCCTATGGGAAATTCAGAACAAAAAGTTCAGGATGAATATCCAAATTCAAGGTAAAGATTGAGTCAGTTGCATGAAGGTGATAACTGAAGCTTTGGGAGCATTTGAGCATTCTCTAACCACAGCATGGTAGGAGAATAAACCTGTGTAATGCTTATATTTGAAAAGACAAGCAGCAAAGATAAGAATAGAAGATATGTTCGGAAAAGCAGCAAGGGAACCAAGAGATAATGTTTCTCAGATGTTACAAGAGGGTAAGAGTTTCCTTGAAAAAGAAAGTGGCCAGCATTGTCGATGATGCATGTAAGTAGCAGATTTAGCTTAGAAAGTCATTTGCACTTTTTGAGGGAGCAAGTAGTCTCATGAAATGGTAGGGAAAGAAATCAAATTGCAAATTGATTAGAGTAAATTGGTCAATGCAGGAATTGGTCAAAATGAATAAAGAATTTAGTGAAAAAGCAGAGTCTGGAAACTTTTCGAGAGAGAAAAGCATATTGGAGAATGAAAGAAGGAAAGCAAGTGTGTCAAAGAATTAACACATCAGTTTAAAAGTATCACATTTTAATGTGATTTCTCTGTGCTATTTATT